>NW_022900936.1:54248929-54323401 GCF_012274545.1 Fukomys damarensis
TGGACTTCTTTTTGCACTAGGTGTGTTTCTTGTATACAACATATTGTTAGATTTTGCTTCTTATTTCAATTTGCCAGTCTATTTCTCTTGATTGGTGAGTTGAGGCCATTGACATTGCTGTTTATAACTGATATGTACTGACTTATTATTGACATGTTATTGGCCTTTTGTTGACTCTTTTTACTTTTTCACCTTCTCCTTTTAATTTCTTGCCTTGCCTATTTGATTTGCTCTGTTGGGCCTCATGGTGTTGCTGCCTTCATTGTCTTTTTCTAGGATCTTGTTTAGAATTGCTTGTAGTGCTGGTTTGGTATTCATGTAGTTTCTCAGGTGTTCTTTGTCGTGGAAGTGTCTTATTTCCCCATCCATTTTGAAGGAGAGTTTTGGTGGATACATCAGTCTAGGTTGGAGGTTGTTCTCTTTTAGTACTTGAAATATCTCATTCCAGGCTCTCCTTGCCCCAAGGGTTTGTGTTGAAAAGTCTGCTGTGATTCTAATGGGCTTTCCTTTGTATGTGATTTGTTTCTTTTCTCTTACTGCTTGTAGTATTTTGTTCTTCTGTTGGGTTTCTGGGATCTTGATTATTATATGTCTAGGTGTAGATTTTTTTTTGATTGTAGCTAGTTGGGGTCCTATATGCCTCAGTTATCTGAGTGTCAAATTCTTCCCCTCTGTTTGGGAAGTTTTCTGTCATTAATTCTGTGAACAGCTTTTTCAAGTCATTTGTATTTTCTCCTGCTACTTAATGGATTCTTATCAGTTTTATGTTATTCTGCTTTGCATCATCTAGGAGTTGTTGGATCGATTTCTCATGATCTCTTACTATTTTTAAGAGACCTCTCTTTTCATGGTCACTGACTGCAATCATATCTTCTATATCTGAGAGCCTATCATCGTATTCTTTTATTCTATTGCGTACACTTTCAATAGAGTGTTTAATATCCTGGATATCTGTTTGAATCTGTTTTATGGATTCTATTTCTTTCCTATGTTGGGCATTTATTTTTTCCATTTCTTTCTTATGCTTTTTAAGAGACCTCTCTTTTCATGGTCACTGACTGCAATCATATCTTCTATATCTGAGAGCCTATCATCGTATTCTTTTATTCTATTGCGTACACTTTCAATAGAGTGTTTAATATCCTGGATATCTGTTTGAATCTGTTTTATGGATTCTATTTCTTTCCTATGTTGGGCATTTATTTTTTCCATTTCTTTCTTATGCTGTGTCTTCATGGCTACTATCATGGTCCTGAGCTCATCAATTTTTTTGTCAGTTTCTGCTCTAGAGTCTCGAATCACGACTTCCATTTTGCTCACTATCTCTATGGTTATCTGGGAAATTATTTCTGTTTTGAATTTTTCTAAAGCCTGATTGATCTGTTTTGGTACTTCTTGTGCTTTGAGTTCAGGGTGTCCTGGTGGTTCACTATTGGCCTTTTCTTCCTCATTTGCCCTACTGTTTGCCATTGGTAAACTGGAAGTCTGTTCTTATGTCTTGTTTAACTGTTTTCTCATTTTTATTTTTGTTTTCGGACTGTCCTGGTTTAATCTCTGGATTATCACCCAAATCTTCCTGATATAGTTGTGCCCTAGCTTCTGTGTCTCTAATGACCCACAGACATTCTCATCTTCATAATATCAGAGAAAACAGCTCATCAAATCAACGGCAATGCTTTACCTCAACTGATACTATCAGCAACACATTAAGATCAACCACAACTTGGACACTGACCACCGGTGGTGGTTACTAGTCTATCACCCTTAAATCATTTGAATTAAATTGAAATCAAGAAGCCGTCCAGAACATGTCTGCAATTAATAAAATTTCAATATAGTGTATTTACCATTTAATGGCTCAGACAGAGCGAGGATGCAAGACCCCTGATCTCAGTTAGCTGATTGCTGAACCCCATGACTCTGACTGACCTCAGGCTGCAAGGCCCAGTTTGAGTTCCCAACCTTCTGAATGGTTGAACTCCACAATGTTCTATTACAGTTTTCCCACACCCTTTCTTTAAAGATGTTCAAAGTTGGGAATTCAGAAAAAAACCCTTGATGACCACCTCTGCCTCTCCAGAGTGGGTCAAAGACTTGCACAGTCAGGAGGTCTGAGAGTGCGGGGGGGTGGGGGGCTTATGGGGGTTCAGTGGCACCCTTGTGGCTGCCTTCCCAGCGCTTGAGTGATGGTAGCTGGGTCAGGAGCAGGTGTGGCTTTCCTTCCCGTGGTGGATCGGGGCCCAGTCTACCTCCTGGCACTTGAGTGATGGCAGCTGGGTGGGGAGCAGGCATGGCTCTCCTTCCTGCAGTGGATCGGGGCCCAGCCAAAATGTGGAGTTTTTGATTGAGTGAAGTCCAATTTATTCATTTTTATATTTACAGAAAATTTCTTATTCCATTGTAGATGCTTTAGATACATTTGGTGAATGGTTAAGGACCCTAATATATTGAAAGTAATGGCAAACCACTAACGGAAGGCAAATCTTAAGAGTTAAGAGTTTGTAAGATGTGAATGTGACATTCAATTGAGAAGAATATTTTACTTTTGTGAAAACACAAATAGCTTTTTTTAAATGAAAAAACAGTGAGTCATCCTTCCCCCACACAATTTATTGGAAAAAAAATTAAAAGAAAGAAAAAAATCTATTGTGAATCTGTGAAGACACATAGCACATTTTATAAATGGCTTTGGCTATGCATATTTGGATAGTATTTGAGGAAGTTTATTAGGGAAAGTATTTTATAAGCTTTATTAAATACTCACTGTCTGTCCTAGCAACTCTACTTCTAGGAGCTTACCTTTAAGGAAGTAATCTGATAATACAGCAGTATTGTTGTCTGAATAAGGATGGCTTACAATAGCGAAGTAGTTCCCCTCCAGGTGGTCTCTACTCAACACTGCAGAGTTAAGTTTTGCTGGCTTACTGGTCTCCCTTGCTAATTTCAGACTTGCAAGTCAGCACAGTCGTGAACCAATTCCTCATTCTCTCTTGCTCTTGCTCTCCTCATACACACATCCTCTTGGTTTTATTTCTCTGGAAAACCTGACTTGTAATAACCTGTTGCAAGGCAGGTTGGATTCTAAACATCACAGGCTTCTTGGGTTGGTTCCCCAGAAGCAGATCCTGATATTTGTGTCCCAATGATGTATTAAGGAAGTGTTCCAGTGCAATGTTAGGAATGAAGTAGGAGGAGCAGAATGGAGATGGGAACACAACCAAGGAAGGATCTAGATTTATTTAATTCTAGTCTCAGCCTTGTAAAACAGGGGGGAACTGGAGGATAAATTATGACTCAGAGTTTGTCCAGCATTGAGACAAGGAAGCTGAGCTTATGATGGCACGGTTATGGACAATTCTTGGGAGAGAATATAAGTTTCTGGGCACTTCAAGGTACCTACCTTGTCTTTGAAGGCCAATCAGCTCCAGTAGTTGAAGTTTAGCTCTCCAGAGAGTCCCAGGGTGATATAAGAGGCATACAGCACAGAGGAAGACGGGACAGGGATTGTGAAAGGGCTTGGAGCGGCCTGGAACAACCACAATGTCCATTATATCTGGAGTTCAGGCATTGTCACCGTAGAAGGAATAGCAGGGAGAAAGGGTAAATGGACTTATCTCCATTATTAAGATAAGGGTTCATAGAAGTTTAATTTAATTAATAAATGGAACATAGCTTTGTTTTGACACCTTAACAAAAATGTTTGCCTGACCAGACTGCTAGAACTCATTTGACTTGTAGAGATGATTTACTGTCTATTTTATAAAACAAGTGTCACACATACAGTTAGACTTATTTATGGTAGTATTTTATTAACCTTCCCTTCTTCTTGGATATATTTACTTAAAGTTAGGTAGAGTAGGGATCCATTGCCATAAACAAAGCCTTGGTACCAGTAGGGTTAAGTTTTCTCTCCTTTAACTTATAGTAATGGTGTTTGGTGAAATTTATCTTTATTCTACAGTCATCAAAATAATTTAATTCTTTGGCTAATTCACTGAAAGCATCTACTAGCCAGTTGCTTGTTGCAGGGAGAGAGGGCCCTGACATGTAGGATATGTATTTTATAAGAACAGGGACACAATATAAACATAGTATTGAAGCAGAAGCCACTAAGGTGACAGTTAGTGGTAAACAAACTGCTTCATTAGTTAAGGATCATTTAATGCAGTGTTTATAGTATTCAATCTAGTCTTCCCCAGTAATCAATAGAATATTGCCAAATATGGAATTCCTTTTTTAGTTTCCTCAGTATTACTAATACTCCTATCTTGCTGCTCTGTTTATCACATATCTTATACTTAGACATCGTGGGGAAGTAAAAAGAAGTGGAGAGGTCAGTTTCTGCCTACAGGAAAGACTGCAAATATAAGAGGTATCAATTATTTGTTGAACTGTTGTCAGTATCCAGTATTACATTAGACATTTTGTTCCTATGATCAAATCTTAATCACAATACTGTAAAATAGAAAGTATTATTCTTATTTTAAAAATAAAGAAATGGAGGCTTAGAGAAACATAATCATTTGGTCATGGTAAAACAACAATGTAATTGATGTTTCAAATCTGACCAAACTGTCTGTCTTTTGACTAAGCTAAACTTCCTGTTAAGAATAGTGTCAAAAATCTTAGGATCCAAATTGACCCAAAATGGAACAAACATGCAAAAATGCCAGGAATTAATTTAAAAAAAATCTATCTTTGAAGCAAAAGATGAGTGAAAGAACATTGTGTCAATTAGGGCCACCATTAAAATATTGATGTGTGACATGAAGAAGCAGACACCCTCAAGTTTTGTTTTTCTTTTGTCTTCACAGTCAAATAGACATGATCTTCAAACCATAGGAGGGTGAAAACAAACATTAGCTACATGGAAATTTAAATCTATATGGGTAGATATTGAGACAGCAGCTAACAGATCTAAATGAACTCAGGTCTCCATCCAGATGACATACACCCTTGAAGACTAGCGCAACACCGAACAGATCAATACTTTGTTATATTCTCTCCTAGCACCCTGCACAACAGTATATGTTTTTATTTGTAGGTCTGTGCATTTATTTGTGGTTATTTTCCTACTTAGGCTTTAAGCTCTAAATATTTTGTCTCCTGCATTTCTCTGCTCTCACTTGTGCCTAGTAGAGTGCCTGGGAATTAGTTAGGGGCTCAGAATACTTTCAGAGAATGAAGGACTTTGCTCAGCCCTTGACAGTGACCTCTGAGATCAGTGAGAGCTAGGAAGGATAATGATAATCTAAGTTTGAAAAGTACATTGATGGTAAATTGGGAGTACATTTAATAAGAAATCACAAATGGGTAGCCTATCAAACACACAAAGCTGCTGATTATCTGTTGACTGGTACAAAAAAGGGTACTGAATCTGAATAATTTAGGCACATGCAATTTTTTAGTTTATTTGAGTTTCTACATCCCTCTGTTGTGTTCCCTAATTTTTTTATGTGTATAATTTTTATTATTTATCAGTTAAATTGAATTTAATTAAAAGCTGTGATTCACACACAGGTATGTAGGGAAGAAGGCTATTACTTTTTTAAAAAATTAATTGTACTGATACTTCTTAGGTATATAATATAATGACATTCATCACAGAAAATTTGTAACTTTACATAATCTATCTTGGTTCTTATTTTTCCCCATTCCCCTGCCCTTCCTTCAGCCCCTACACCCCTCCCTATTTACAAAGACTTTGTTTCCATTTTTTCATATTAATTCTATTCCCTTCCTTCCTTTTCCCTACCCCTTCCACTTCCCCTTCCCCTCTGCCCATTTCCTTCCTGGAAAATACGGATGCTTAAAAAACAAAATGGGGTACTACTCAGTCATAAAGAATGAGAACTTGGAGACATTTATAGCTAAATGGATGAATAATAGATAACGTGAAATAGGAGTTTCCTAATTTTATTTACCTGGATTGTTCTTTGAGGAACTTGTTAGACTGTAGTCCATCTTTGGCAATGCTTCTATGCAAAGTTCTAGAATGCTTGTTTGCAGAGAGAGAGGGGGGGGGAACAGAAGAGAGGAGAGGGGACAACACAGAGGAGAGAGAGAAGAGAGAGAAAATAAATGGTCTCTAAGACAGAAATCAAACAATTTCATATATTCCTTTAGGGATTTAATGTTCTCAACATGTTGATCAATGATTGAAATACTGGAGAATCAGACTGAAGTCTAATTTTTCAGTACCTTTGCAAATAATATAACCTGTTTATGAAAGTTTTCTAATTTATCAATTTTGTTTGTATTTTCATGCTTCCTAAGCTGGTAGCTGAGAATCTAGCATACTAAACAGAATCAGAATAACCCTCAGGAATCTAATAACATAATGAAGCCCTAAGTTTCTAAAACAGACTTAAACAGAAGTTACCCTCCCACAAGATATCATTATAAAAAAACAAAAACATAAAAACAGCAACTCTCCCACATGAAATATGGACATATTTAAAAATTTCTCTACATTATCACCATTTTCACTCCTACTCAGTTTCCCCCATTCAATCTGTTTAAGGACAGTGAGAGCATCTTAGATTCTCAAGAGCAAGGATGTCCATTTCCTCATCTTTTTACTCATTTAAAAACAGTATATGGAGGATGTAATCTGAATTGTATGTGTGGTTCTACCTCAATTTAGGATCAATTTGGAGGAAAAACTTTTTGAGTGACACAGAACTGTATGAAAATGAGGTTAATATTTCTTACCTTAAAGGGTTGCTGTGAGGATAATATGAGGTTTTATACTACGGCCCTACATAGTGCGAAGGATATCAGATGCATTATTTTAGTTCTGCTCTCATTGTATCAGGTGCCAATGAAGTACTTTGTTGTCACTTAAATTACAGGAAAAATCAAATCTGAAAATCTAAAATCTTTCTATAATTTATTCTAATTCTCAAAGACATTTTTAAGGAAAAATTTATCTATTAGATCTCTTTTCATGTGTTGCCAATTCTTTTAAAGTATGGTAATTCTTTAGTTTCCCTGTCTGAAACACCTGTCAGATCAATCATTTGTAAGATACGGATATTACAGAACAGCTTCCTAGCATCACAGGAAGGAGTTACATAATGTGTGGCACAAATGTTCATTTACTAGTTACCACCTCCTCCACATCCTCGCCTCCTTTTTACCTTCTTTCTTAGAATTTTCTGGAGGTTCATTTTGGTTGCTTTTCATTATGCAAAATCATTTCTCTTTTTTTAAGATTTTGGGGTCAGAGAGCCAGATTTTCAAAATCCCACATTCTACACCATTATTTGCCAAGAGCATTTTCTTAAAACAGTCCTACATTAACCAGTGCAACATATTCACATAGTTAAAAATCAAATAGAATGAATGGATATATTTTGAATAAAATATAATATTCTATCCTATTCTTTTCTCTGTCTTAACTGTCACTCTCTGCACTTCCTCTACTGCCCTATATGAACTTCAACTCCTTAATGAGTTTCTTCTATAAATTTTCAGCATGATTCTAAATATGTTCTTATCAATTTCTGTATTTTGAGTTCATATTTTGGTAGTTCAGAATTTTCAATTTTGATACATCATTACCCAAGCATACAGACACACATTTTTTCATTCTTATTTTAGTTACTTTTCTCTCATTGCTGAGACAAAATACTCAACACCCAAAGTTCAAGGGGAAAGACCTTATTTATCTCACAGTTTGTAGAGATTTCAGGCCATAATTGGCTGACTCCAAGGAGGGAAGGCAAACAGGAGTCTCAGAGGAGAAACAGCATGGCACACACGGTAGCAAAGGCAACAAAGGACCATTAACAGTGTCTTTCTGCCTCTTTTATCTTATTCAGACTACTCAGGTTGGGGTGGTGCTAAAACAATCACTCAGATGTAGTGGTTTAGTAATCACTTTCCCTTAATCCTAGCATCACACATTTTAAATTCAGCCACCTATGACCACATGAATCTTTGAGGGGACATCTAGATCCAAACCATAATAATTCTATTCTCTCAAAATTGTTTAAGATAATTTTCAATTAACTCTGCACTCTGTTTCCACATTGTTATATAGATAAATATCATTTACAGTTGCACCGAGCCGTGCATTATGCTTTTTCTATTGTCTCTTAGAGTGATTCACTCCATTACTCTTTTATTATTCTACTTTTATTTGTTCAAAAGCTCCAATAAATTTGATATGTTTTTTGAATATTAAATGTAACGTATCACACACACCCATTTTCTCTGTATCTGGAAGCCTCATTCCCAGCCTTCCTCTCCCTTCTTCACTCTCCAGATCCCACAAAGGTCATCCTGGAACTTCCTTTAATCTTCCTCAGTGTCTCATGCTGATGTCAGGGTGTCATGCATTTCACCTTCTTAGTTTATTCCTTTATTTTGCTGAAGCTTATTTCCAGCACCTCTCTATATGAGACCACATGGAAAGCAAATTATTTGATCTCTGTGTGTCTGAAGATATCTACTTTCACAATTTATTTATAATTTGACTGGAATAGTACTCATCTATTATTTGATTGGAATAGTGACCCAAACACCCTGTCTGTATTATTATGGTTCTCTACTGTGTGAGTTCTGTTTCTTCAAGGTGCAATGCAGAATATTTCTTTCTCCAATCTCCCTTGAAGTATGGGCCAGTTAAGTGACTTCAGTCTAACAAACAAACCAGTAGATTTCCATTAGGAAAAAAGTAGCTGAGCTTTGTAAAAGACACCAGCTTTGCTGGTGAAGCTTAGCAGTTTCACAGGTACTGGTGATAGGAGTATTTATGTGCATTCCAATTTATAGTAAGCAGGTCAGGATAAACTTAGTTTCCCATGAGCCTGACTCTGGACCTGGGTGCTGGTACTCTGATTTTGTCAGTTTATTTTCATTAGCTCTCCAAATGATTTAATGAGGTGTTTATTATGTTTAAAAATTCATTATTTTCAGGGGGTGTGGTGGTGCACACCTTTAACCGCAGCACTTGGGAAGGTAGGCAGTAGGATTTTGAGTCCGTCTGTGTTACATAATAAATTCAAAGCCAACCTGAACTACACAGTGAGACTCTGTCTCAAAAAATTCATTTTTTCTTGGCCTACAATATGCATTGTTTTATTTGCAAGTAAGACTTTTACAGTTAGTGTTGAATTCTAGAATGAATATAATTTTGCAACAAACATTAAAAGGTCTTGTTTCGTTGTCTTTGAATATCTAGTGTTTCTGACATCATGGGATCTTTTAGTGATGTTTAATAAGGGTCCATTTATGTGTGTGTGTTTGTGTGTGTGTGTGTGTGTGTGTGTGTGTGTGTGCAAGACAGAGAGGAAGAGAGACACTTAGAACCCTCCCATAACTCTTGATGAAACTTCTGATGATATTTGTTATTGTAGGTCTTTCTCATTTATTGTTTTGGCCATTGCTGAGTACTTTCTGTCTAGAAAATTATTTTTTTTCCTCATTGAGTTTATTGATACATTTCAGGTATACAATACAGTTATATTCATTATTGGGATCTTGTACCTTTACATGACAGGTCTTGGTTCTTATTTTTACCCCTTGTCCCTGCCCTCCCTTCACCCCTCTTTCCTCCCCCTTTACAAACACTTCATTTCCATTTTTTCATTTTCTCATATTTTTTTCTTTTTCTTTATTAGCTTTCCCCTTCCCTTCCCACTTTCCCTATACCTTTAGCCCCTTTCTTCTTATTTCACATTGTCCATTATATCATTAGGGCCTTATGTACTATTATAGTTTATTCACACAAGAGAAGCTATTAGGTATTTACACATGTGTGATTTATTTATTTTACTTAGGAGTATATCTTCAATATGTATCCATTTTCCTATGATTGAATCTAATTTCTCATTCTTTATGGTGGAGTAATATCCCACTTTATAGAAAAACCACATCTTCTTTATCCAGTTTCCAATGGAAGGGAAAACGTTTCCAAGTTTTAGCTATTATAAACTGTGATGCTATAAACATAGGTGCTCATATATCTCTGTGATATGAGTCTTTTAGTTCTTTTGGAAGGATACCCAGCAGAGTGATGGCTGGGTCAAATAGAATCTTTAGTCCCAGCTCTTTGAGGTATCTCCATATTGATTTCCATAGTGGTTGCACCAGTCTGCACTCCCACCAACAGTGGAGAAGGATTCCTTTCTCTGCACATCCCCGCCAGCATTTGTTATTGTTTGATTTCTTGATAGCAGCCATTCTTTGTGGGGGGAAGGTGAAATCTCAGCATTGTTTTCATCTACATTTCTTGAATGACCAGAGTTGTGGAACATTTTTTCATATATTTATTTGTTGTTTTTACTTTTTTTCTCTGAGAAATGTCTATTCATTTCAGTTGCCCATTTTTAAATTGGGTCTTTATATTTTGAGGGGGCTGTTTGTTTTGAGTTTTTTATATATTCTACATGATAGTCCTTTGTCTGAGGAGCACCTGGTAAATTTTTTTTCCCACATTGTAGGTTTTCTCTTAGTTCTGTTGATGGTTTCTTTTGCAGTGCAGAAGGTTTTTAATAAGATGAGATCCCAGTTGTTAATTCTTTGTGCTAGTTCCTGTGCTACTGAGGATTTGTTCATAAAGTCTTTTCCTATGCCAATGACTTCAAGAGTTCTGCCTAACTTATCTTCCAGTAAGTTTAGTTTTTCTGTGTTAATATTTAGATCTTTAATCCAGTTGTATTTTAATTTAGTGCATGGTGAAAGATAAGGGTCCAGTTTTAATCTTGGGCAAGTTGAGTTCTAGTTTTCCCAGCACCATTTAGTAGAGGCTATCTTTTCTCCACTGAGGATGGTAGGTCCTTTGTGAAAGATGACATAGCTGAGTACAAAAGGGTTTGTTTTTGTTTCTTCCAATGTGTTATCTGATCCTCAGATCTGTTTCTTTGCCAGTGCCATGCTGTTTTCATCACAGTGGCTTTGTAGTATGGTTTAAATTTGGGAATTGTTATACCCGCTTCCATGTGTCTATTACCTAGGATGGCTTTTGCTAGGTCTCTTCTGGTTCCAAATGAATTTTTGGATTCTTTTTTTCTAGTTCTGTGAAATATAGTGTTGGAATTTCCATTGGTATTGCATCGAACCTGTATAGCAGTTTTGGTAGTATGGCATTTTCACTATGTTAATTCTTCCTACCCAGGAGCAGGAGATATGTTTCCATTTTCTTATATCCTCTTTGATCTCTTTTTTCAGAGTGCTGTAGTTTTCAGTATAGGATCTTTTGTTTCTTCTGTTAGATTGATTCCTAGATACTTCATTTTTTTGGATGCTATTGTCAAAGGAATTGTTTCCCTAATTTCTGTCTTGGTGAGTCTGTTAATTGTGTACAAGAAGGCTATTGATTTTTGGGTGTCCACCTTGTCTCCAGCTACTCTAGTGAATCTGTTGATTAAGTCTAGAAGTCTTTTAGTGGAGTTTTTTGGGTCTTCCATGTAGAGTATCATATCATCAGCAAATTATGACAGTTTAACTTCTTCCTTTCCTATCCATATTACTTTAATTTCCTTTTCTTGTCTAATTGCTGTGCCTAATGTTTCCAGAACTATATTGAAGAGGAGTGGTGATAGTAGGCATTCTTGTCCTGTTCCTCATTTTAACATGAAAGTTTTCAGTTTTTCACCATTTAATATGATGTTTGCTGGTGGTTTTTCATAGACAGCCTTTATTAAGTTGAGATATAGACCATCTATTCCAATTTTTTGCAAGGTTTTATCATGAATGGGTATTGGATTTTGCCAAATGCTTTTTCTGCTTCTATTGAGAGGATCATGTGGTTTTTGTCCTTGACTTTGTTAATATAGTATATTACATTTATTTATTTACATATATTTAGCCATCCTTGAATGCCTGGAATAAATCCGACTTGGTTGAGATATGTGATCTGCTTGATAATCCTCTGTATTCTGTTTGCTAGTATCTTATTTAGGATTTTTTCATCTATATTCATTAAGGAGATTGGCCTGTAGTTCTCTCTTTTAGTTGTGTCTTTCCCTGGTTTGGGAATCAAAGTGATACTTGCTTCTAGGAATGAATTTGGAAGTATTGCTTCCCTTTCAATTTCATTGAAAAGTTTGAAGAGTAAAGACAGTAGTTCTTCTCTAAATGTCTTGTAAAATTCAGCAGTGAATCCATCAGGACCTGGGCTTTTCTTTGTTGTTAAATTTTTAATTACATTTTCAATTTCACTGATTGTAATTGCTGTGTTTAAAATGTTTTTATCTTCTTTGTTCAACTTTGGAAATTCACTTGTAGCTAAAAATCTGTCCATTTCTTCTGTGTTTTCCATTTTATTAGAGTACAGGTTCTGAAAGTAGGTATTAATGACCACCTGGATTTCTGTTAGATCTGTTGTGACTTCAACTTTTTCATTCCTGATTGCATGGATCTGAGACTTTTCTTTCCTTTTTTTGATAAGGTTAGCTAAGGGTTTATTGATTTTATTTATTCTTTCAAAAAACCAACTCATTGATTCATTTATTTTTTGTATCATTTTCTTAATTTCTATGGCATTAATTTCTTCTCTAATCTTTATAATTTCCTCTCTTGTTCGAACTTTGGGTTTTTCTTGCTCTTGTTTTTCTAGTAGTCTAAAATTTATTATTAGGTTGTTTATTTGAGCTCGCTCTGTTTTCATAGTGTGGGTATTCAGTGTATGAATTTTCCACATAAAACTGCTTTCATTGTGTCCACAGATTCCTGTATGTTGTATTGGCATTTTCATTTATTTGTGAAAACTGTGTGATTTTTTCTTTAATTTCCTCTGTTATCCATTGATTGTTCAGGAGACTGTTGTTCAGTTTCCATGATTTTGAAGTTTTTATGGTATCTTATGCTATTGATATCTAGCTTGATTGCACTATGATCTGATAATATACGCTGGATAACCTTGATTCTATTGCATTTATTCAGACCTATTCTGGGAGCTAGTATGTGATCTATCTTGGAGAATGACCCATGTGCAGCCAAAAAGAATGTATATTCTGATTTTGTGGGGTGGAACACTTTACAGAGATCTAATAAGTCCATGCATTCAAAAACTTGGTTCAGTTCTAGTATTTCGTTGTTAATTTAATGCTTAGATGATCTGTCTACTTATGATAATGGGGTATTTAGATCCCCCACTACAATTGTATTAGTGCTTATTTGGTTTTTCATGTTATTTGATATTTATTTGATATAGTTGGGGGCATTTATATTTGGTGCATATATGTTTAAGATTGTCATCTCTTCCTCTTGAATTGTTCCCTTTAGAAGGATATAGTGGCCTTCTTTGTCTCTCTTAATCAGTTTTGGTTTTAAATTTAATTTGTCTGCAAATAAAATTGCTACTCCTGCTTTTTTCTGGGCTCCTGTCATGTGGAGAATTGTTTTCCATCCTTTCACTTTAAGTCTATGGGCTTCTTTTTGCACTAGGTGTATTTCTTTTATTTTTTTTTCTATTTCAACTTTAATTGAGTTTATTGTTACATTTTAGGGATACAGTACAGTTGCATTCATTGTTGGGATCTTGTACCTCTACATGACAAGTCCTGATTCTCATTTTTTCCCCTTACCTCAGCCCTCCCTTCACCCCCTTCTCCCCTCCCATCTACAAACACTTTATTTTCATCTTTTCATTCTCTCCCATTTTTTTTCCCTTTTTACTCTTCCCCTAACCATCCCACCTTCCCTGCACCTTTAACTCCTTTCTTCCCATTTCTAAATGTCAGTAATTGTATTAGGATCTTATGCATTATTGCACATTATTCACATCAGGGAAACTATTGGGTATTTACACATGTGTGACTTATTTATTTCACTTAGGAGTATATCTTCAATATGTATCCATTTTCCTATGAATGAATCTATTTTCTCGTTCTTTATGGCTGAGTAGCATTCCATTTTATAGAAAAACCACATCTTCTTTATCCAGTTTCCAATGGATGGGCAAATGGGCTGTTTCCAAAATTTATCTATTACAAACTGTGCCGCTGTAAACATGGGTGCACATACTTCTCTGTGATATGATTCTTTTAGTTCTCTTGGAAAGATACTCAGCAGAGGGATGGTTGGGTCAAATGGAACCTCCAGTCCAAGCTCTTTGAGGTACCTCCATATTGATTTCCATAGTGGTTGCACCACTCTGCTCTCCCACCCACAATGGAGAAAGGTTCCTTTCTCCCCACAACCCCACCAATATTTGTTATTGTGTGATTTCTTGATAGCAGCCATTCTTTGTGGGGTGAGGTAGAATCTCAGTGTTGTTTTCATCTGCATCTCTCAAATGATCAGTGATGTGGAACATTTTTTCATATATTTACTTGCTGCTTTTACTTCCTTGAGAAATGTCTGTTCATTTCAGATGCCCATTTTTGAATGGGGTCTTTATATTTGGGGGGACTGATTGTTTTGAGTTCTTTACATATCCTTGATAATAGCCCTTTGTCTGAGGAACAGCTGGTAAAAACTTTCTCCCACATTGTAGATTGTCTCACAGTTCTGCTGATGGTTTCTTTTGAAGTACAGAAGCTTTTTAGTAAGATGAGATCCCAGTTGTTGATTCTATCTGCTAGTTCCCTTAGTACTGAGGATTTGTTCATAAAGTCTTTTCCTATACCAATGTCTTCCAGAGTTCTGCCTAACTTACCTTCCAGCAAGTTTAATGTTTCTATTTTAATATTTAGATCTTTAATCCATTTGGATTTTAATTTAGTGCATGGCAAAAGATAAGGGTCTAATTTTAATCTGTGGCAGGTTGACATCCAGTTTTTCCAACACCATTTATTAAAAAGGCTACCTTTCCTCCACTGAGGATGGTCAGCACCTTTGTCAAAGTGAGGTAGCTGAGTACATCTGCATTTGTTTTTGTGTCTTCCAGTCTGTTCCACTGATCCTCAGGCCTATTTCTTTGCCAGTACCATGCTGTTTTTATCACAGTGGCTTTGTAGTATAGTTTCAAATTGGGAATTGTTACACCTGGTGCCATGTGACTGTTGCCTATAATGGCTTTTGCTATTCTAGGTCTCTTGTGGTTCCAAATGAATTTTTGGATTTTTTTTTCTAGTTCTGTGAAATATAGGGTTGGAGTTTCAATTGGCATTGCATTGAATGTATATAGCAGTTTTGGTAGTATGGCCATTTGCACTATGTTGATGCTTCATACCCAGGAGCAGGGGATATCTTTCTATTTTTTTATACCCTCTTCAATTTATTTTTTCAGAGTGCTGCAGTTTTCAGTGTAGAGATCTTTTGTTTCTTCTGTTACATTGATTCCTAGTTACTTCATTTTTTTGTATGCTATTGTAAAAGGAATTTTTTCCCTTATTTCTCTCTCTGTGTGTTTGTTATTTGTATATAAGAAGGCTATTGATTTTTGGGTATTCACCTTGTATCCAGATACTTGACTGAATCTGTCAATTAAGTCTAGAAGTTTTTTGGTGGAGTTTTTGGATCTTCAATGTAGAGTATCATATCATCAGCAAATAATGATAGTTTAATTTCTTCCTTTCCTATCTTTATTGCTTTAATTTCTTTCTCTTGTCTAATTACTGTGGCTAATGTTTCCAGAACTATATTGAAGAGTAGTGGTGATAATGGGCATCCTTGTCTTGTTCCTGATTTTAACATGAAGGTTTTCAGTGTTTGGCCATTCAATGTGATGTTGGCTGATGGTTTTTCATAAATAGCCTTTATTAAATTGAGGTATAGACCATCTATTCCAATTTTTTGCAGGGTTTTTATCATGAATGGGTGTTGAATTTTATCAAATGCTTTTTCTGCATCTATTGAGAGGATCATATGGTTTTTGTCCTTGACTTTGTTAATATAATGTATTACATTCACTGACTTTCGTATGTTGAACCACCCTTGCATCTCTGGAATAAATCCGACTTGGTCATGATGGATGATCTTCTTAATAATCCTCTGTATTCTGTTTGCTAGTATCTTATTAAGGATTTTTGCATCTATATTCATTAAGGAGATTGGTCTGTAGTTCTCCTTTTTGGTTGTATCTTTCTCTGGTTTGGGAATCAGAGTGATACTTGCTTCCAGGAATGAATTTGGAAGTATAGCTTCTCTTTCAATTTCATTGAAAAGTTTGAAGAGTAATGGTAGTAGTTCTTCTCTAAATGTCTTGTAAAATTCAGCAGTGAATCCATCAGGGCCTGGGCTTTTCTTTGTTAGTAAGTTTTTAATTACATTTTCAATTTCACTGATTGTGATTGGGGTGTTTAAAATGTTTTTATCATCTTTGTTCAACTTGGTAATTCATAAGTATCTAGAAATCTGTTCATTTCTTCTGTGTTTTCCATTTTATTAGAGTACAGTTTCTCAAAGTAGGTGTTCACGATCCTCTGGATTTCTTTTGGATCTGTTGTGACTTCACCTTTTTCATTCCTGATCACATGGATGTGAGCCTTTTCTTTCCTTTTTTTGATAAGATTAGCTAAGGGTTTGTCAATTTTATTTATTCTTTCAAAAAAACAGTTCTTTGTTTCATTTATTTTTTGTATCATTTTCTTAGTTTCAATTGCATTGATTTCTGCTCGGATCTTTATAATTTCCTCTCTTGTTCGAACTTTGGATTTTTCTTGCTCTTGTTTTTCTAGGAGTCGAAGTTTCATTGTTAAATTTTTTATTTGAGCCCACTCTGTTTTCCTAGTGTGGGCATTCAATGTTATGAATTTTCCACATAGAACTGCTTTCATTGTGTCCCAAAGATTCCTGTATGTTGTATTGGCCTTCTAATTTATTTGTAAAAACTGTCTAATTTCTTCTTTAATTTCCTCTGTAATGCATTGATTGTTTAGGAGACTGTTGTTCAGTTTCCATGTGCTTGTGAAGTTTGTATAGTTTCTTGTGTTATTGTTCTCCAGTTTGATTGTACTATGATCTGATAATATACAGGGGATGACTTCAATTTTTTTGGCATTTATTTAGACTGTTCTGTGAGCCAGTGTGTGGTCTATCTTGGAGAATGATCCATGTGCAGCCGAAAAGAATGTATATTCTGATTTTTTGATGTGGAATACTCTATAAACATCTATTAAGTCCATGTGTTCCAAAGCTTGGTTCAGTTCTATTATTTCATTGTTGATTTTCTGCCTAGATGATCTGTCAATTTGTGATAGTGGGGTATTTAAATCCCCCACTACAATTGTATTAGTGCTTATTTGGTATTTCATGTTACTTAATATTTGTTTTATATAGTTGGAAGTGTTTATATTTGGTGCATATATGTTTATGATTGTCAGCTCTTCCTCTTGAATTGTTCCCTTTACAAGGATGTAGTGTCCTTCTTTGTCTCTCTTAATGAGTTTTGGTTTGAAATTTACTTTATCCTAATTGATACATTCAGCAGCCCAATAGGATCAGGCAGACCTTGCAAACTGACCACTTGTGGTAGTCATTAATGTACCACCTTTAACTCATGTGAATTAAATTAATTTCAAGAAGCAGCCCATAATATGTTTGCGGTGAATATGCTTTTCAATATAGCATCTTTATCATTTAGGATGGGGGGTTAGACTTAGAACGAGAGGATTAGATAAGTGAAAGAATTAGAGCAGGTTTGAAGTGAATCCAGAGGATGTAGAATTACCTTACTATCTTTACAAAGCTATTTACTTCAGGGGGGATAGAGAGCGTGCAGAAATAAGGACAAGAATATATCCCCTTAACAATAACAGGCGCTTGCCTTCCCTTGAAGGTACAGAGCCATGAGTGAGGTAAAATGACTGGAGAAAAGAACATAAAGAGAAACCCCTCCTATAAACAAAAAATAATAAAAGAAGAAGTCTGAGTTAGGGCAGGAGCCAGAATAAAAAGGGAGATGTGTGATAATATGGTGGAGCAATATACTGAGTTGGTGAGAGAGAGGACAGGAAAAAGAAAGAAATTTTAGGGTGGAATGAGGAAAAGAAAAAAAGAGAGATTAAAAAAAAAGAATTTGAAGGGTCTTTTTCAGACTGTGTCTGTTCTCATATTATACCACATGTACAGCCATATGCAGAACCTAATCCCCTGGTCTCAGCTAGCCAATGGCAGTTCCCCATGACTGAGACTGAACACAGTCCACAAGGCCTAACTTCAGTTTCCCTACCCTCAGGGTTGAACTCCACTCAGTTCTATTACAGGTTTCCCCTGCCCTTTGTTTAAAGATGTTCAAAGTTGGGAGCTCAGAAAACTACCCTTTATGAGAACCTATGCCTCTGCAGATTTGGTCTAAGGACCGGCCCAATCAGGAGGTTTCAGAACGGGGGGGAGGTCATGGGGGTGTTTCAAGGGTGCCCGCATGGCTACCTTCCTTACTGGGTCTGTTGTCGCGCAGTCTGGGAGGTTGCGCACCCACCGGGTGATCTCAGGCAGGCAGGCAGCTGAAGAGACCCCCTCTGGGGTCTTTGTGTCTTTGCTGAGTTTGTTGTTGTGCAGTCCAAGAGGTCGCGCACCCACCGGGTGATCTCAGGCAGGCAGGCAGCTGAAGATAGGTGTGTTTCTTATATATAACATATTGTTGCATTTTGCTTCTTATTCCTATACCCTATCATACTTTTCATACTCATTTGCTGTAGAGTTTGTAATTGGTGAGCTGGAAGTCTGTCTTTGTGTCTTGTTTAAGTGTTTCTTATTTTTATTTTTGTTGGGTTGTCATTGGTTTGATTTCTGGGTTATTGCTTAAATCTTCCTGCTATAGTTGTTCTTTAGCTTTTGAGTCTCTAATTGCTCATAGACATTCTCATTTTCATAATATCAAAGAAAACAACTCATTAAATCAATCATAATCTTTTATCCCAATTGATACAATCAGCAGCACAATAGGATTAGGCAGAACTTGCAAATTGACGACTTGTGGTAGTCATTAATCTATCACCTTTAAACCATGTGAATTAAATTAAAAGCAATAAGCAGCCCAAAATATGTTTGCAGTGAATACACTTTTCAGTATAGCACCTTTACGATTTAGGTTGGGGGCTTAGACAGAGTTAGGAGGAGAGGAGTAAATAAGTGAAAGAATTGGAGGTTTCAGGTGAAGCTGGAGGACATAGAATAACCATACAATCTTTAGGAAACTATTTAATTCAAAAGGTATATACAGAGTGGTAGAATAAGGACAATAATATATCCCCTTAACAGTCCTAGGGCCTCACTTTCCCTTGAAATTACTGACCCATGAGTGAGGTGAAATGACAGAAAAAAAGAACATAAAGAAAAAAGAAAAAATGATAAAAGAAGTCTGAGTTAGGGCAGGAACAGAAAGGGAGATGAGGCATAATATGGTGAAGCAAGAGACTGAGCTGGAGAAAGAGGACAGCAAAAAGAAAGAGTTTGCAGAGTGGAATGAGGAGAAGAAAGAAAAAAATGACTCTGAAGGGCCTCTTTCAGACTATATCTCTGCTGTTATAATATACCATGTGCACAGCCATGTGCAGAACCAAATCCCCTGATCTCAGCTAGCTGATGCCAGATCCCAGCAACTCAGACTGACCTCAGGCTGCAAGGCGCAGATTGAGTACCCCGACCTGCAGGTTTGAACTCCACACAGTTCTACTAAAGGTTTCTCCTGCCCTTTCTTTAAAGATGTTTAAAGTTGGGAGCTCAGAAAAATATGCTTTATTACCACCTATGCATCTGCAGAGTTGGTCCAAAGACTAGCACAATCAGGACGTCTGAAAGTGGGGTGGGGTTATTTCAGGGGTGCCCATGCAGCTACCTTCCTTGCTGGAGCTGGTGGCAGCTCAGGGAGGGGAGGGCGCCGCTACCCGGTCCTGCTGAATGGGCCCAAGCAGGCCTGAGTGAGGGCAGATCTGAGTCGCCTTCTCAAATCTTGTCTTCCTTGCTTGGGCTGGTGGCATGCAGGCAAGGGAGGGTGCGGCTACCTGGTCCCACCGAATGGGCTAGAAAATTGTTTTGGTTAGTTAGGGGAAATAAATATAAGATCATTTTAAAAATAATTTCTATAGTACTGTTTTCTGGAATTGCTAGATATTCCAAAGATGGCACAACTATCTGATTTTGTTATTGTGTCTTTTCTATTTTTTTGGTCTGAAGTTCTATGTTATACCACGTTCCTGGATTTCTCAATTTTAAGCCTTCTCCCTGCTTTTGATTTTTTCACATCATCTACAATATCTTTAATTTTCATGATCTTTTCTTTATTTGAAGGCAGTTCTTTGGTATAAACAACTTTTACTTTTTAGAGGAGTTGTAGGTTCATACCAAAATTAAACAGAAGGTGCAGAGATTCCCCATGTACCTCCTTTTCCTACACAAGCATTGCCTCCCCCACAATCATCCTCACTCCCCAAATGCTCCTTTGGTTACAGTTGAGGAGCCTATGTAGTACATCATTATTGCTCACAGTCCTCAGTCTACACTGGGGTTTAATGTGGACATAGTGAACACTAGGAATTTGGACAAATGTGAGTGAGTCAATAGATGTCCTAGCATTGGATAGAATACTTTCATTGTTCCATCCTTTGTGCTACACATACTCATCCTTACCTCTCTGAATCTCTGTGAACCACTGAAATTTTTACTTTTCTTGTAGTTCTGTTTGATTTCAAAGGCCAAGTTCTAGGGATTCTGTTAGGTAAATTCACTAGTTTCTGTTTTATGTCATCAAAAGTTGACATAGATTCTAAATCCCTTATTCTGACACCTTGTTTATCACTCCCCCATTTATTTTCATCTCTCAAACATTTCTTAAAATAATTAAACTAACTGTTGCTTCTCTCATACTCTGTGTTATAGGTTAATAACATTTTAATTTCTCAGTTGTGTTTTTGGTGTAATTTTGAAAGGATTAAAAAATAAACACCATGTAACCAATGTGTTTTCTCAATTAATTTTTCCAAATAGTGATAAGCCTTTGATAAGGTGATCTAGAATCAGTGATTAAAATAAGCAATCAACTCATCTTACCTACAAAGGATAGATAATGGTTTTTTTTTAAACACTTGAGAAAATACATCGAGATAGCGAATCCACAGTCATACTCATTTAGTAGGTGGCAGAACAAAAATTAAAGACTTAAAACTAAATTGTTCTTAAAACTAAACAGTAACAATTAATACATTGCTTAATATATTTAACACTTGAAACATCTTGATATTTTTATGATGGGAACTATTAGCTTTGTGAATTTATGACTATGGTATTCTATGTTTTAAATTGATTTTATTTCTGTAGTAAGCAGAGTGACAGGATTGTCTGCATATGCAGCATCAAGCATATTTTTAAAAACATTACCAGTAGGTAGCATTCTTAGCAGTTTTTTGACTTATGATATAAGTATAATAATGCCTCTTCAAATATGTTCACTTTTTCATCATCAGAAACTGTGAATATATGAAATTATAAAGTAAGCAGAATTAAGGTCACAGGCATGACTAAAGTTAATACTGAGTTGACCTTTGGGTGTCTGAATTGGCCCAACATACTCACAAGTGACCTTATAAGTAGAAGAGGGAGACAGAGGAGAAGAAATTAAAAGGCCGGAAGCACTAGAAGGCTGCATTTAATTGATATAGCTTTGAAATGGGAAGAGTAGGGTTAAATAGCAAAAGACTAGATGCAGTTTCTGGAAACTGCAGAAGACAAGGAAAATGATTTTCCCTTAGAGTTCCCAGAAGGGACACAGCTTTGCCCACAGTGGGGTTAGCCTGGTTAGACTCATTTTAGATTTTTGTTCTCTTGAACCATAGCATACTCTTTTGATTTAAGATAATAAATTTGTGTTTCTTTTACAATGGCAATATACAATAATTAAATAATCGTATATGTATGTACATTTATGTTTGTGTGCTTACTATGTGCTTATGTTTGTAGCATACTAGGAGAGACAGTGAAAAAGGCTTACTTGGGAAGACATGGGAAAAGGTCTATATTGTGTTTAAATAGAGAAGCCAGAAATGGAAACAAGCTAGGCAAAGAAAGAGAAATTGGAACTGCAAAGCCAGCATTCAGGGGTCATAGTGGGAGGAGATCTACTTTAACTTGAAATGAGATGGATGCTTAATTCTTCTTGTCCCTAACTTTGCTATTGTATGTTGAAGTCATACTTTCTATCACCAAACAGCCAGGCTAGGGAGAAGAGCTGATATACTGAGGGAATTTGCAAAAGCTAATCCTGATGGAATGAGAGCATTAGAAACAGGCCTTATTCTGTACATATCACAGGGAACAAATCTCCACAGTATCACCTGAAATGCTAGTCCATGTAGTGTGTCTTATCTATTGCAGGAGACTGGAAGTTAGGTGGAAAGGAAGCCCAGTAACATGATTAGGAAATTGAGACAAGCAAGAAAAGGAAGCCAATACTATAGTGAGTTTACCATAGTGGCAAAGAAGAGCTCTGTCCTGGTGGGGACCTCTGAGTGTCAGCACAAGACACATCCCATGGTTATTTCCCTCACCAATGCAAGGTCTCTGATGTCCACCAACTCCCTTTTGTCAGTGGTTAAGGGTTGCTCTAGAGCTATTGTCTTCTGCCATGGAAAAACATTCTTGTGCATGAGTGGAGTATTCTCTTGCAAGTAAATAAAGACTTCATCAAAGAACTATAGGTGCTTGAATTAAGAAGCCCTCAACAGGCACAGGCAAATGGATACTAGTGACCTATGATCTGCTCCATTACCAGTCGTGGTACATAAAGTATGGCATATATCACTTCCTAGTCTGTGATTATACCAGCAAGATCTAGAAGAAGAAAAACCACCCTGGCCAAAATGGAAACAAATATTCTTGGAAACAAATTTTCTTGGCCTCATTGATCTTGTCACTAATTACTTGGAGAAGAGGATTAGGAGTTGCTGTAAAAAAGCTGCTTATGTTTACACTGCATAGCTTGTCTGTTAACTCTATGGGAATCTAAGTGAGTCTGGATTGTAAAATAAAATCTGAGTATTTCAGCCCACAGGAAGATACTCAAGAAAAACAATAAATAGCATTGATTGTACATCTAGCGAGGGTTATTGTCTTATGAGTATGTCCTATAATACATTTTACTTTTTTCTAAAAACAAAATAAAAAAAATCAAAGCTCACAGACACACTTTTCAAAGTATGAAAATTATAGTTCATATACATGGTTGCAGATGCAGGTCAAGGAATTGCTTTTACCCTTTTCCATTCCCTAAAGGTAAAGCAGTTTGGAATGTCATCTTCATTCTCTGAGAACTACCATTTAAATAAATTGTGGTCCCAGATTACATAAATTCACAGCAGGCTGAACTAACCATAACAGATGCAAGGCTCAGAAATGAACAATGTAAAAGTAAGTTAAAAAAGCAAACATTTGGATGTATTTTTATTCTTAACTTATATTTGAAGACTATAGTCAGTTTTACACTGAGACATGGCAGAATGCAGAGGAAAAACTTTCTTTTTGTATGTTATATTCCTTGATCTCTTAGTTTGGAAAGAAAAGCAAAAATGAGAGCTTTTGCATTTGAACCAGATAAGGGCTCATCTGTTCTTGTTCTAAACTTTGCTTGCTTTGAACTGGATCCAGTCATTTGAGTCTTAATGTTTTTCATGTGTCATGTGTAGACAATCTCTTCCTGAAGTTAGCTTATAGAAGAGGAATTCAGTTAATACATAAAAACTTTTCACTTCAAATGTTGAATTGAATGGCCATTCCCATATCTCCTCATTCTATTTTGGGCTTTCTTAGAGCAGAAGTGTGTTTCAGTGTAATGATTTAAGATGTGTAATTAATACTGTCCATTTCTAAGCACTTGTGACAGTTGAGCCTGATTGTCGACTTGATTGGCTTGGGAGCTGCTGAGGGAGTTAGTAAGGTGTGTATCTGGGTGCGTCTGGGTGGGTCATGGAGGCAGAAACTTGGGTACTATATCTGGTCCCTGGGCCCTTAATTGATGGATGCTGTTCCTCTGCCCTACTTCTGGCCACCAGGAGGTGACAGAGTTTTATTCTACCAGGCCCTTCTGCCATGATGTTTCTGCCTTGGAGCCAGCCAGCTACTGACTGAATCTTCTGAAATGTGAAGCAAATAAACGTCTCTTCCTTTAAGTTGTGTGTGTCAGACATGTTTTTTTTTTTTAAAGTACAATGAGAAAACTGAACCAATACAGTACTATATTGGCTACTAGTGATAGCTAAGAGTGGAACACAAATCTTGTCTTTAAGGAGATCAAAATTTAGTAGAAATACAGAAAATAAATCTGTCAGTAGTAACATGAGTTATGTGCTACAGTGGAAGTATACACAAAATACTAAGGGAGGTCAGAAAATGAAGTATTTGGTTCTGCCAGAGAAACAGCAGGCCAGAAAAAAGAAATAGCACTTTGAGCTCTACCCTCAAGATTAAGTAAGATTATTTCATAAAGGGGGAAGCAGAAAAAACATATAAGAATTGTGTTTCAAGTGCCTTGAGATGCAGCAGATTGAACAGCTTGTCAGGCAGAGCTGGCTTTGGGAAGTTCACCGGCACAACATATATGCTCAGTCATTTTGTGAAAACAATCCAACTCTTGGTTTCTGTGGCTATTGCAGGAGTGATTTAAATGAGTTATCTTTTTGCTGAGTATCATTTTCAAAGTGTGGAATCAATGAGATTCTGAGTTTAAGATAGAAGGCACAAACATTTTAGGGTCTTATACATAAAAATATGGAGGAAAGCTATATATTTCATATAAAAATGAAATTATTCTCCATATGAATAATCTACACATAATCTAAAATCTAAAATTTCCATATAAACATATAAAGGAAGGAAGGAAATTGTGATGAGTGGGGAAATTGTGATGAGTAGGGAGCTGGAGGAGTTTTGAAATTAAAAAAAAAATCTTTACAGAACTAAACTTTAAAACATAACTGAAAAAATTTGAAAGATAATTCTTCACTATAAGACTTGATTATTAAGAAATTCACTTTGCCGGGCATAGTGGCTCATGCCTGTAATCCCAGCACTTGGGAGGCTGAGGCAGGAGGATTGCTGTGAGTTTGAGAGCAGTCTGGTCTACATAGTGAGTTCCAGGTCAGTCTCAACTACATAGTGAGACCCTGTCTCAAAAAACCAAAACAAAAAACCAAACCAAAACGAAAAAAGAAATTCACCTTCATAAAGAACCACTTTACTTTGAAAACATTTGGCTGGATAGTTAAGTCTTATTAGTATTTGCATATTTACTATTCTGGAAGAAAGAGGATTTTTTTTCTTTTAAATTGAATGTATTGGTAGACAGTACAGTTACATTCATTATTGGAATCTTGTACCTTTATATGCCAGATCTTGGGTCTCATTTTTTCTCCTTGTCCCCACCCTCCCTTCACCCCCTCCTCCCCTGCTCACTTTCAAACACTTTAATTCCATTTTTACATTTTCTCATATTTTTTCCTTTTCCCTTATTCCCCTTTCCCTATCCTTCTCACTGTCCCTACATCTTTGGTCCTTTTCTTCCTATTTCACTTTGCTAATTGTCCCATTAGGATCTTGAGTACTATTTCAGTTTTTCACATCAGAGAAACTATTCAGTATTTGCATATACATGACTTATTTATTTCACTTAGGAGTATATCCTCAAAATGTACCTTTATCTATGAATGAGTGTTAAAAAAAGTAAAAAAAAATTTTTTTTAAAAACTGGTGATTGAATTTGGGACCTTGCACTTTTGAGACAGGTGGTATAGCCACTAAGCTAAATTCCTAGCCCTCAGAATGAATCTTATGTAAAGTAGATATGCAAAGCAAAACTTTTATTAAAATGCTTTGTTTACTACTCATTTCTTCAACAAAATACCCACATAAATCAAATCCTGGCTCCAGGGGTCAGTATCTTAGACTATAACTAGGGTTTTTATGACTTCCATCCTATCTTTGGTTCAACTTCCTGTAAATAACTCAATAATTATTGTTCAGTTTCCTGTCAGATGTAAAGAAAATTTGCATCTTGTTCATGCAAACTCATAATAACATTGATTTAGTGACCAAGTCTGAACAGGAGCCCTTCCGTGCACACGATGACATCTTATTTCAGTGCCACTGAGGCTGCATAGAAAGCATTCCTTATTATACCAAGGTGCTCTTTACTCGTGAGATGCACCTCACATATTGATCATATGACTAAGGGAAACCTGACATTTTTTCTTAAAGTAAATTTAAAAAAAATTTTCAGATAAGTGTTGTTCTTTAGAAAGTATTTGTTATGGAAAATTATATGTTAAATAAAGCAATTTGCTTGTCATTCTTCATTTGCTTTCCTTTGGAATATGAAATATGGTTTTATCTATATTATGAGAATAAACAAAGAACCTTTGAAATTTAAGTCCAATATATAAATTAGATAGGAAAGTCAATAATTTCTATCAGGAAATACAAAGTATGATAAAAATATAGTTTGTATTTGAATTTAAAAAATGATTACAATAAGAGACACATTACCATAGATTTCCTTCAGAATACTCCCTCTAGGTTTGAACGACACACATATTTGTCTCATCATTCTTATGGCTTTCTGAAGTACTTCTGGAAGCTGTCTTTCATGAATGTTTTCTGTTCCTCATTGAGTTTATTGGTACATTTTAGGTATACAGTACAGTTACATTCATCATTGGGATCTTGTACCTTTACATGACAGGTCTTGGTTCTCATTTTTCCCCCTATTCCTGCCCTCCCTTTACCCCCTCCACCTTTCCCTATTTACAGATACTTTATTTCCATTTTTTCATTTTCTCATATTTTTTCCTTTTCCCTTATTACCTTTCCCCTACCTTTTCTACTTTCCCTACACCTTAAGCCCTTTTGTTCCTATTTAACATTGTCAATTATATCATTAGTATCTTATGTACCATTATAGTTTTTCACACCAGAGAAAGTGTTCAACAGAACTAAGAGACAACCTACAATGAGGGAAAAAATTTTTACCAGCTGCTCCTCACACAAAGGACTATTATCTAGAATATATAAAGAACTCAAAACAATCATCCCCCCCAAATATAAAGACCCCATTCAGAAATGAGCATCTGAAATGAACAGACATTTCTCAGACAGAGAAGTAACAATAGCAAGTAAATATATGAAAAAAATATGAATAAACTATAATAGTCCTTGAATGTTTTTAGTTGTGCTTATGGCTGCCTCAGTGTCCTAAATCAACTGAAAAGTTTTACCCTTCATAGTCATTTTGACTTTGGAGAAGAATCAGAAGTCACACAGTACCAGATCCGGTGGATGAAAACACACCATATTGATTTTATGAGCTGACTCGGCTATCTCTTTAATGACACTTGATATTTTCATGAGTTAAGATACTTATGAAACAAGACTTCCTGAACTGTTTCAGAAAGTGGCAAGATCAACTCCATATGTATGTTCAAAGTGAAGGAAGTATTTTGAGAAGATTAACAACAATGTGTCATACTGTAATTTTTTTTGTTAATTTAAACACCCATTGTGTTGTGTGATAATTCCCTGTAAAGTCACAGAAGGGCAGTACAGTTTTGTTTGTGATTGCTGAACAATTTTAACAACAGTATGGTTTTCTCTAGATGATTATTTCTCAGAAGACAATTCATTGGATATATAAAGTTTAACAGAAAAATAGCTCATGGCTAAACACTGATATCTCTACAGTATTAGTTTTATTCTGAATTAGTGCTTTTATTCTGTGTGTGTGTGTGTGTGTGTGTGTCTGTAGCAATAGGAAATTCATTTATCTTAATTTGTCAGTGTCTAAGAGGTTGTTATTCTGCAAATGTAGTGCAGTATTACAATCAATAAGGTAATGTGAATACTTTTAATTGTAGATATTGAATGTGATAATTGTGGTAACATACCTGCATTCTGTTATTGCTGGAGTTTGCGTAGAACATGAAGCAAACACAGTTTGTCTTCAACCTGCGGCTGAGAAAGGAGCTCTGGGGACTGTAGCAATGAGAGGTGAGTGGGGAATGGTGAGAGCGCAGGTTAGTTGATACAGATCTGTGAAGCCATGGAACGTAGGCCTTTGAGATTTTTAGACAATTTCCCTTCTTTTACTCTCATCAACTCTGAAGCTCAGAAATTTGATTTTCATAATACAAATGGAAAGGTCTGTTTTACATTCCATGATTTGGGGCTTAATGATTGCTGCCTTGTTTTATTTCTTTATGATCTCAGTGTCTCTATGATACAAGGTTCAAGTTACCTTTGAAATAGATAATTTTTGTCTATTGTTTTCTTGCCTACAGTTTCTTGTTTTCTTACTTCTCCATCTTCTGTAAATCTCTGTCATAAAATTCTTCTATTTCATTTCTTTTAACTCCAAGTGCGTTTATAAAAAAAGTGAAAGGTTCTGATTGTCTCTGATCTAAGATAGTATATACCACCATGGATGAGGTTTAAGTCCAATAAGTGTTCACCTTTAATCTTTAATGGCACAAACCTCTATCAGTAAAAATATTTAGAGTTTTTGAGAGATCTTACCAGCCGGTCAAAAATACTGAAAGACAGTAAGACGCCCCCTTTATCTGTCTCTCTCTCTCTCTCTCTCTCTCTCTGTTGGATTTTCCATGCTACTCAAAGTTCTTTACTATCTGGTTAAAGGAGGGTGGAGAGGAGAAGTAGAGAAAGCTGTAGAGACTCAAGTTAATTTACATTATGAGCCGACACCTAAATGTGCAAATAAAGGAAAGAGTTAAAGGCAAAAAAGGAGTAAGATTCAGGAGGAGACATGTGACTAAGGAGGTTTGGGAGATTTGGAGTGCAAATGAGAAAAGTTTTAACAGTATTTCCTGGAATGGAAATTCATATGAGTATGAATGAGCAGAGTCATATTCAGATTCTTTTTTGTGTGTTCAAGGGTCTTCATTAGAATCATTGTGCTTTTCAAGATTTAGGAGAGTTGGATTTTTTTCATTGACCAAAGCATGCTGACACGGGCCTTGTATTGGTCACTTTCCCTCACTGAGACAAAAATATCCAACACCTAGAACTGATAGGAATAGAGGCTTATTTTGGCTTAGAGTTTCATTCCATCCAAATGTCATAGCAATGGCATGGCAGAGAAAAGCTGTTCACTGCCTGCTACTCAGGAAGCAGAGAGCAAAGGGAGGAGCCAAGATGAGAATACACCTTTCCAGTGACACCTGCCCAATGAGTCTTTCCTTCCAAACAGGGCCCACCTCCAAATGTGAAACATGTGAGGGCCATTTTAGATCTATAGTATAACACGCCTCCATATGGATCAAAAATCCCATTTTGTTTGATTCAGAGGATATAACCATATATTCCTGATGCCTTTTCTGTTTCTCACAATGGCTGGAGCGATTTTTCACAATCTCTATTAAGAGGGAAAATTACTGTGTTGTAAGAACAAACTGTGCAAAGTAGAATGTAGATTTAATTAGTGTTTACAAATAGTCCAGAAGAAGAAATGGTGATGAACAAACTCAGAGCTTTTACTGTCTTCTCTAGTTTTGAAATGTTACAAGGATTAACTATGGCAAATGAAATCTATTGACTTGTTGGCAGGTGCACAAAGCCAGTCTCTGACCTATGATACTAAATTTTCCAGAAGCTTATTCTGTCACTTGGCTACTTTATTTATGATATAAATATATATGTGAGGACGACTGCTATGTGAATTCATCATACAACTTTAATAACTATCCAGGACAACATTAGAGACATATAAAGAATGCTTTTCATCCTTCTGGGCTTTTCTTTTCCCTCCATAACTCCAACCCCCCATTATCTCCTGGTCCAGAATGTGACACTAATCCAAATGGCTGTTTGTTTCACTGCAGCCTCTATTTTCAATCACAATAAAAACAGAAGTGGCAGGATATTAGAAACAAAATGGATAGTGCTAAAAAATTACAGTTTAACTTCTCATTTATCAATATAATTGGAAGTTACTAGCAGGGTGTGTTGTGCCAGTGCTTCTATCAGGGCATGAGTAATCTCTTTATGGAGCGTAATTCATCCTTCTGAGGTTCTAATGAGGACTGCTTAATTCAGGTTTTAATCAAACCTGACAAATCATCGTTGAAATTGGCAGTGGTCTTGTTCCCAGGTGCCATTTCCTTGCAAGTTTGACCTAGCTTAGATTCATCTTATTTTATGCACAGTCCTTTCAGATTTCATTTATAACAAAACAAAATAAAATAAAAAAATAAAACAAAAAGCACTAGTTTCCCTCAATACCAAAATACTAAACATTTCTGACATGACAATTTAAAAATGCTACTATATGTAGCAGCTGTTTTAATTTCTTTCTATGGTAGGGAAATATTGAAGAAGAAAATAATGAATATTGTTTTTCAAATAAACTGATCCTGTTTTATAAAATATATGCATCCTTAAGAAGGTCCATGTTCCAAATATTATTTGTACTTGACTCAGATGAGATCCATCGGCAGATGAGGAATGGGAGAAGAGGTAGTGGCTCAGAGGCACTCAGCAGCCCTCAGTCTGAGAGCTCGCATCTCATATGAAGAACAGAACTAGTCTCTTCCAGTCGAATGTAACAAATAGATGGAAGATTAGTAATACAAAATGAAACAAAACAAAAAGAAAGAAATGGTGAGTTAATGTATGGAGTGTAATATGGACAAAAATATTTGCTGAAGGGCTGGGGATTTATCTCAATTGTGCCGCTGCCTGCCTCGCAAGAGTAAGGTCCCGAATTCTATCCCCAGTACCCCCCCCAAAAAAAAAGTATGCTGAAATCTGTAATCTTTACCAATGTACTATATGAAAGGTATTAAAATAGTCTCCCAAAAGAATAGGATTGTGACCTCAGAAAAAGCAAAGCACATTGTGCTCTCTTAAACATCCTTAGCAACAGATTTATTATTACACATAGCTTTTTACTTTCCAAGTATTTTAAAACATGTATTAGTTCATTTTTCTTCGAAACAAACCATGAAACAAGAAAGCCACAAAATAACATTCCATTTTAAAGTTAAAAAATTAGACAGGATAGTTTGACACAGGCTCTACAGTCAGAGGTAATAGAATCTAACCTCAAATCCACTGACCTTGGCTCTGAGACTTGTGACCTCTCCCTTGCTGCAGTTTTTCAGCTGATAGGGGACACCAGCCTTTGATAGGATTATTGCTGTACCTAATATCTTTGCCATGATCTGGAGTATAAGACATTTGTAGGCCACTTATAATTCTCTGAAAGGTTCTATGTACAGGACAGTTTCTCAGGGCTTACTTGTAATTCCAAGGTTTTTGCTGTATACAAGCCTACTTTCATCATAGATTATATGAAATGCCAGCATTTTTGACTTATGGAAATACTAGATTCAAACTTTGGGTACCAAATATGCCATTCTAAACACACATTCTCTTCTGCTCAAGTCAAGCATTATGGAAAATCCCTGGTCTCCTTCTTTTGTTGTACCTTGCGAAAATATTTATTTGGGAGGATATTTGTTGAAAGCAAAAGAAATTAAAGACCAATGAGATTAAGTATTTTATTTAAGGAAAATAAGTAGTTAGGGCCAGAATCTGTCACTTTTTAGACCCATCTTAGTTCATAGCCATTGACTCTATAGATGTATTAAAAGGATTATTCCTGAAAATTCTACTCTATTCATTACTGAGAGCAGTTGTGCTCAGAACTGGAACAGTGTCTCTCCCAGATGGACTTGGTCTTTTAGTAAGAGAGGTCAAGAGTCAGATCCACTCGGGCATTAAGTCAGCCTACCCTCTCCCTTTCAGAATCAGCACAGCCTCACCCATCAAACAGCACTTGCCAAGAAAACTCTTGTCTCTTTATTTTTTAGTATGATTTTTGCTTTCTTTTTATCAAGGTGACAGGATTCAAATTCTGACTCCTAGACCGTCAACACTGAATACAGGAGAAAAATTGAGGCTGGTGATGGAGAATTAAATGGTGCAGAGGAGATGAGCAGGTCACACTGAAAACAGATAATCTCAAAGTTTAGAACAAAGGCCCAATGATTTGCTAACTTTTCCTGCTGACAGAGCCCATTACCATCCCTTTGAGAGGACAGTGAAATAGGCAAAGATTGAGAAATGTCACAATCACAAAGGCATTTAGAAATGTACATTTTAAAGTATGAGTCAGGAAAGTGGGTTGAGTACATAGCTTACCTCTTTTCCCTATTACAAACTCAGCAAAATTATAGATTTACTCTTGAACCCACAAGTATTTTGGAGATCACTGAGTAAGCTTCAGCAGGAAACAGCACATTTACAAGAATTTCTGGAAAAATAAAGCAAGTGGTGTGTAATTAACACAAAAATCAAAGTAGAAATAAGAATGTCACAAAATAGCTCACAGAAGAATTAACAGAAAGTTTGGAGAAATCTCAAGAGTTGGTGTTACCAGCAAGAAATTTTTTTATAAAGAACATTTTATTTAACACCCACCTCTTTATACTGTTAGTGTCCCACCCAACTCCTGCCACAGACTGCGCCACTCTCATTCCTTGCAGTACGAGATAAATCAAAAGAAAACTCAAGTTGGGTCCTTACGTTAGTGAATCTAGATCTTCACTTAAGAATAAAAAATGAGGAATTATTAAACATTTCCGAAGAATCAGTGGTATAGAGAACTTTATAAATAAATCAATCAACTTCACTAAAGATGGAGAGAATTTTCAAAGTAAAATAAAACCTATCCATACTTATTTTTCAGAAATTGCAAAGATTTGGATAGTTTAAAATTCATAATCAAGACAAAAATCTATGAAAAATTAGTAGTGAGAAAAACAGCTTATATGAAATGAATAAATAATAGGAACAACAAAAATAAACAGCAGAAAAGCTAAAAATGCAGATATCTATAGCTAAAGAACAACTTATCTATCTGAAAATTAAATTTGAAGTTTAAGATGAGAGTAAAAAGAATATAGATAGGAAATATCCAAAGAAATTACAGAACCAAAGAAAATTCCCCTCAAAGACAAGCCTTCATTACTGAAAGTCTACCATGTAGTAACCCAGCAGATAAAGAAATAAATATGGAGATGAATCCACACTCATTTTATGAACCCTAAAGACAAAGATAAAAGCTAAGTGATTCCAGAAAGAACAATAGAACATTACTTACTCAATAAATTTTGTTAGTTGTTGATCAGTAATCCATTTGGTCAATCATCTTTTTCTGCTCTTTTCACTCTACCTGCCTCTGCTAGAACATTGCATTTACCCGTATATTACCAGACTCTACATTTCTTTAGGAAAGTTTGCTTGGAGGGAAAGAACTGTACTTTTGCTTGTTTTTTTTTTTGCAAGGACATTTTGAACATGGAAAAGGAGAAATGTCTCTAGAATAAAGATTTCAGAGAGGGAGGGAGAAAGAGAGAGAGAATGAGAGGTGGGAGGGGAGAGGAGAGAAATTTCTTGTCTGCTGCAAAATGGTTAAGGATATTTGATATGATTATTCTTGGTATTGTGGTATTCGTATCCTGTCAATATATTTTAGATAACATTAAAATAGGAAAGTGGATACTTTGCAACATGATTGTAACACTGAATTATCCCAGGCAGGCGCTATACTATCAATAGACATCATGGTAAACAACAACAAAAGCTTATTTCTTTGTTTTGCTCTTTGAGTCGTGTTATCTGACTTGAAACAATAAAGAACTAACTGTGCCTCACAGAATGTTGTGAACATAAGTGATGTCATGATTCCTAGCTATAATGCAGCAGTGGCTAGAAGACATTGAAGAATAACTTCAAAGGTGGAAACAAGTTTTTAACAAAATTCTTCACTTAATCAAACTGTTGTTAAGGATAATGGTAAAATCTTCATTTTTGCAGAGATAAGACTTTAAACATTAATAACACACACATGACCCACGGGATAAAACGATGACTTAGAGCCGTAGTCCTTAAACATAAAAAAGAAATGCATGTAATAAACAGGATACATTACAAAAACATAAAAAGCAAATGAAAGCAAGAAGGAAAATAAAATTATGACCCAGAAAAATGAAGCTAGATCTGGGCGTGTTGGCACATGCCTGTCATCCCAGCACTCGGGAGGCTGAGGCAGGAGGATCGCTGTGAGTTCGAGACTAGCCTGGACCACATAGTGAGTTCCAGTTCAGTCTCAACTACGTAGTGAGACCCTGTCTCAAACACACAATCAAAAAAAACAAAAACACAACAAAATGAAGCTAGAAATGAATTGAAAAATGCACATATTAGATATCTTTTAACTTTTAAGTAATTAAATGATAATAAAATAGTATTACATTTCTTTTTGAGAATAAGTACAATAAATGCAAGTGAAATACTTTATTATAAAATATAAGTACATTAAACTATTATAGTAAATGTTAGAAACAGATTGTATAAAAATAGAGTTTTTGGGTTTTTTTTTTTGCAGAGGTTATATCCAAACAAAATGATAGAGATAAATTAAAAAATAATACTCTGGAACTAAAAATATATCTTGTATGATCTCATAACAAGAAAACTGTTCTTAGTATGTTAAAAATAGACTTCAATTCTTTCTTGTATATTATACAAAAAAGAGATACCATATATTGAGGTAAATTTAATGAATAAGAAGTCTTAAGTTTTTATTAACCCCTTTATTTTTTCATCACATTAACCTCAGTAGATATTAGGCAACATGTGAGGGCTGGGAATTTAGCTCAGTGTTTCCGGAGCCTGCCTCGCAAGCGCAAGGACCCAAGTTCGATCCCCATTACCAAAAAAAAAAAAAAAAAAAAAAACCAAAAAAACAGAAAAACAACCAACCTTACCCCGCCCCCCAAAAAACATGTGAACAGAAGTAAATACACAACTGTAATGAGAACTTTTAATCTACTGCTCTTAGAATTTTACAGATGAGGGAAATAATAATACAAAAAGTTTAAATAACAATCATTATAACAGGTATGTTTGTATAAATTTGTAACAATATGAAGGAGGTACATGGTCTTTCCAAGTATTCGTGAAACATTCCTAAAAATTGAGGATGGAATCAATCTGCAAAAGTGCTATCTACTAATTATGAAAAAGAGAAATTACATAAAATTTGTCAAAACACAAGCAATAAAGTAGAAGTCAAGCAGAAAATTATATTCTAAATAAGCCTATTAATTTAATTTTCAAATACATTTCTAAAATTTCTGGGAAATTTATTTTAAATTACATTTACCTGCTTTGATTAGATGGAATACTGACAAATGCCATCAAAAACTTCTTGGAAAATGACAAGGATAGATTCACATAAAAAAATGTATCTAAGATAGTTGACAGAAAGATTTATAGTCTCATGAGCTTTATTTTCAATTTGAAAAACTAGCTTTATAAACTTGAGGAAGAAAAAAAGAGGCATTCACAAAGATAAAAGACAGATTCATAAATTAGAAAAATAAAAGCATGAATAAACAGCATTGAATAAAAATGTGATACAGATATTGAAATATAAAATAAGTATGTATAATTTCATACCAGGAACTAAAAAATGTTATCATGAAATTTCAGAAAGAGATGTTTCCTAAATATCATATCCTAGACTCAAGGAATACCTAGGCAAAAGTGAAGTTGAAAAGTGAAGAGCTCATCTTTTAAATTGCATCAACCCTAAAATTATTATAATGTTTCTACCAAAGTTTTACGTCCAGTATTTAAAATATTTATAAGCATTAAAAGGACAGAAAAATTCGACATCATTCAGTAGAATGCCATAACAATATTCCAATAATATCAGTGGTGTTACATGAAAATTTACATGTCACTCAAGTGAAACCTCAGGAGAGTGTGCACCCGTCTTGCAGCCAGGCCTTGTCAACATGAGAGCTGAGGACTGCTAATGCTTCTGATTCTGGGCCACTCCCCACTGTCTCCACACTCCCTGCAATAGTGGAGTGAAAACCTGGAGAATTGAAGATCATGCATTTTACTGCTTCGTGACTACTTAATATAGCAAAAATAAGTAATTTCTGTTGAGAATAAAGATGCAAAATCTCCTCCTTTGGGTAATGGATATCTCTCTTAAAACTATATAGGATAGTGTGATCCAAACAAACAAAAAACAGAGAAAACATTAGAAGTACCACAATTAAATAGGAAATGAGAAATGGAAACATATCTTTTTCATTCGGTGGATATTTTGCAAGTAGACTGATCCAGTATAATATGTTTTGAAAACAAAATGGATTCTAGGTTTGTAGAACAAGAAAAAAAATCACTTTTGAAAACAACATGAAGGCATACATGGAAAATATGAAGCAAATATCTGTGTATTGGAGTAAGAAATAAGTAGGGCAACACAAACCCAAAAGGAAAAAGTTTGTTTTTCTATTTGTATTTGAAAGTATGCTGTGGAAAATGTCACATACATACATTTATACACACACATGTAGACGCACACAGAGACAAACACCACATTGACCTAAATGAATAAAAAACTATTAAACAAGTCCTGGAAATGGAGAGATGTTTTGGGTTACTGAATGTAAAGACTTTCTTTTGTAAAATATCTACTTATCTAATATATCTGTAAAATAGATGCAATATTAAAATTGCATTGCAACTTTGAGGTTGAAAGGGATAAACATTCTAAATTTATCTGGAAGAGAAAATTCACAAAAAAGATAATAATTTTGCAGGGTAGGGATGAGAAAGAAATGCTGGATGTTAAAGCCAGAGTTATTAAAAAATGCTTGAATAAATATGTAATTAATATAGCTTGAATAAATATGTAATCAAAAAATTAGAATCATGCATGGAGGTAAGTGAAAAGGATACATTAAATATCAGTGGGGAAAAGATAGACTATCATTAATGTATATCTGATGTTCTATTTGTTTGGTGGTATAAATAAAGCAAAAAAAGCTAGAATCTCATCCCTTACCACATCCTAAAAAATTTCTAGAGGTGTTAAACATCAGACATTTAAAAATTATGAATGTTAGGAAAGTATTGAAGAATACTTTTACAAATTTTAACAAGAAAAGCCTTCTTAACAAAAACATACAATTCAAATTATCATAAAGGAAAAGATTTACAAATGTGAACATGTTAAAATCTTAAAATTGTTTCTAATGTAAAAAAACCCCCACATAGCACTCCTAAAACACAAACAAATCAAAAGGAGAGAGAGAGAGAGAGAGAGAGAGAGAGAGAGAGAGAGAGAGAGAGATGGAAAGGGAGAGGGAGAGAGAGGGAAACTCTTTCAATGACTACACTTAAACAGTTAAAAAAGCAATTTTGACATCAAGGCCAAATTTTTATGGATACCTAGTAATGAATTAATAAGTGTACTATTCAAGAAACTTCTTTAAATCAATAAGATAGGCAACAAATTGGAAAACTGGAAAAGGAAATGAACAAACTATATTGAGACAAGAAATACAAATGTCCCAAATTAATTATTAAATGAATTTCAGTCTTATTAAAAATGAAATTCCTCTAATGAACAAAATTTTAAAATTCACCTAATGAAAAAAGCATGATATGAAGAATTAACAGGGGTCGGGGAAGCTAACACTTTCATTCTCTACTGGTGTTCATAGGAGCTACTTTACATTGATGATATCAAAATTTAAGAAAATGTACTTCAACTGGATAATTTTGCTTCTAGTATATATTTAGAGAATTATTCATTAAAGTCATATTCACTATCAGGAAAAATTTACATAACTTATAATTCAACTATGTTAGATACAAGTACACAACAGCCAATTGTTTTTCTCTGAAATTAAAGTAAATCATATATTTTAACAAATAAAAAATAGCAGCAGTATGTACAATGTTATACAATTTATGTCAAAAGATGACTCATGTGTGTGGCATCTCTGTCTCTCTGATCTGTCCTTCTCACATATGTGAATGCTAGACCGTGAATAGAATATACTAAGCTTTAAGCTATGATTTGCTTCTGAAAAGTTTAACAAAAAAAAACTATAATAGTACATAAGATCCTAATGAGATAATTGACCATGTGAAATAGGAAGAAGAGGGCTAGGGGTGTATTGAAAGTGGGAAGGGTAGGGGAAGGTAATAAGGGAAAAGAAAAAAATATGAGAAAATGAAAAAAATGGAAATAAAGTGTTTATAAGTGGGGAGGAGAGGAGGGGATGAAGAGAGGGCAGGGACAAGGGGAAAAAAATAAGAACCAAGACCTGTCATGTAAAAGTACAAGATCCCTATAATGAATGTAACTGTACTGTATACCGAAAGTGTGCCAATAAACTCAATAAAAAAGATACATTGTTATATGGAAAAGAATTTGTGGCATATTTTGGTAACCTCATTATTTTAAAAAATGTGAAAGTAGATTAAAAACTACTTTTGGTTACTCTATTGTGAGTTTGGAGAGTTGGTACATAGATCATGTTAAATAATTGTGTTGAATGACCACAGAAAAAAGATGCTTGACTTACTTTATAAAGAATTCATAGATGTCAATTTTCTATTGGTGTTCATTGCAATTACTACATGAAAATAACCTTGGTCAATATACTTTTATATTTATAAGGTAATAATGTCATCTAATAGTGAAAGAGACACAATGCAGGAAAAAGTCTATCTCAAATCTACATCTTTGCACATATCCTTTTATTTGAAGGTAATCATGTTTATATAGAAAAGTAGATTTAGCCAGTGTCCCAGCGATGGAATTTTTCATACTTTTACTACTGCAAAGATATATCTATATATCTCGATATATCTATATCTATATAGAAATAATATAAAATTATATATACATATATATTTTACCCCGGGGATTGAACTCGGGTCTTTGCATTTGCAAGGCAGGCCACAGAACCGCTGAGCTAAATCCCCAGTCCTGACCATATTTTGACTGGTATTCTAACTATCCCATATGCAGAGGATTGATTTTAAGCAGATAATTTACCAGATCATATGCTATAGACATTTATAAATTGACTGTTACTTTCAAACTGCTGTTTTAAAAAGCCGGGGATTGAACTCGGGTCTTTGCATTTGCAAGGCAGGCCACAGAACCGCTGAGCTAAATCCCCAGTCCTGACCATATTTTGACTGGTATTCTAACTATCCCATATGCAGAGGATTGATTTTAAGCAGATAATTTACCAGATCATATGCTATAGACATTTATAAATTGACTGTTACTTTCAAACTGCTGTTTTAAAAAGGGCTCCAGTGGTGTTTGATATGGCGAGTCATCAGTCTCATTTGTGGAATATATTATAAAGATTGTACAATTTAAAACATCTATTGCTGCATAAATTGAGTTGTATGAAATTTATAAAGTAACATATGGAGAATTTATCTGATAATTTATATACAAAAGCATAATGCATCTTCTTTGTCCTCTTTACTTTTATAGCCATTCTCTTGTAGAACCTGCATATTTTTTAGATATATTCTCACCTCTTTATGTTATCATGAAAGGATCCTTCAGATTGTCTATTATCTTAAAAAATAGATATTTTAGGATATACATAGCTACTGATTTTATGTATTAAATTTGGAAGGATATGCTTTACTAAACTTTTTTTACTTTCAATATTTTGGTTGTCTTAATTTTCAATATATGTAATCTTATCATCATTAAATAATGATAATTCTTTATCATCTATTTTTATGTTAGTTATTTATCTATCTAGAACCGCTTTCCTTTTCTAATTGAATTGAATGGGACATTGAGGACAAAGTTAAGTGATACCTTTAACAGTGAGTGAGTGTTCTTCCATTGCCTTTCAGTTTTTATTTCACACCTGTCGCTTAACAATAAAAACACCTGATATTATTTTTTCATCCTTAAAGTCATTAAAATGTTTTTAAAAGTATTTTTATGTTTTCCAGTTCTATTTTTAGTAAGCCTAAGAAGTCATAGCTTTTACCATGTCTGGAAAGGGATTGCAACCCTGATTCAGTATCATGGATATCTTAGCATATGGGAAAATTTTCCATTTTTTTTTTGTTGACTCCCAAATCCTGATATTATAAGTATTATAGTAAATACTCTAAAAAGTGATTAAAATAGTTTAACACAAAGGTCATATTGTTAACATAAAACTTTCCACTGAGAATTAGAGCCATGGTTCAGAGTTGATCAAAAATGGGCACATTGAATTGGAATGAGGAAAGAGGAAGATGAGGAAAAGTAGACAAATGAATAGCAATAAACTCTGGGTGCTTAAGACACTTTTTCATCACTGGGACAAAATACTCAACTTCCACAACTTCATGGAGTAAAGGTTCATTTGGCTCACAGATTCCAGGGTTTCAGCTCTACTTGGCTGGTCCCAAGGTGGAAATGCGTGGTGGCAGAGCATGGTGGAGGAGTGCCGTGCATCCCTCTGCAGCCAGGAAGCAGAAAAGGAAGGAAAGAGCCTGATACAAGAAAGAAAAAAGCTCATGATTCAATATATGTATGTACCAGTTTTCCATGATAAACTTATTTATTATATGTCACAAAAATATACTGATAAAAATGTAAAAGAAGAGTATAGAAGGAAGTCTTGCAAATCAAGAATAAAAAGTCTGATGACACAATTCTTAAAAAAAAAAAAACACACTCAGTAGGTGACTTCTTCATGCCTTGCATGGATTCTTACCATTTCCTCTGTAACCACCTTTCCATATTAAAATTCTGTTTCTGTCAGTTTCCTATTGCTGGGGCAAAACATTTGACACCCTCAACATAATGGGGGAGAGGTTTATTTTGGCTTATGGTTTCAGAGGATTCAGCCCATGGTTTCAGCCATGGTTGGTTGGATCTGAGGTAAAAACATCATTGAAGAGAAAAATTATTCACCTTGCAGTGCCTGGAAACAGAGAGAAAAGAGAGCCAAAGAGACAAAAAGAGGCCTGGCACAAGAGTACAGACTTCCAAGTCATGCCTTCAGTGACACACCTCCTCTAACCAGGTGGTACATATTAATAATATGTACAACTATGAATGAATTAATGAGTTAATCCACTTATCACCAAGACCCTTTCCAAAACATGAGCTCTTGGGAGACATTTTTGGTCCAAATCATAACAGATTTCCTAAATTTAAACCACTGAGAGGGTTTCCTATTTCCTCACTGTTTATCATGATAAAGTGTGCTTTTAAAAAAATGAACATTCAGCCTAAACCTACTTTCATCCAGATAACAGATATGCTCAAGCAGGCTGAATTCCAGGTTTGAGTGTATTTTTGCTTGGGCTCATTTTCTGCTATATGAAAATGAATAACTCATTGAAAAGTTCTTGGTGATTAATAAGTGTAGTGGAGTGTCTTAATGACATTGTCTAAGAGATTCGAATCCATACGTTCTGAAAAAAAAATAAGCATATTTGGGTGGCTCTGGGGATGGAGGTTTGAACCCAGTACTTCCACAATGAGCTACCTGAACCATTTTTATATTTTTATTTTTAAGGTAGGGTCTCATTAAGTTGCTAAATTGCTCAGGCTGGCTGGGATAGAACTTGCAATCCTACTGCTGCAGACTCCCAGAATTCTGGGTTTACAGGCATGAGTGAAGTGGTTTTGATCTTAACTTCCAAATAGTTGGATGGGGGGAAAAAAAAACTGCTATCAGTTGGCATTTGAGTTTCTCTGCACAAGAGAAGCTAGAACTTTTCCACACAGTGGTCCACCTGTGAGAAATTACTGGTGTCAGGGTACTGAATGTTTTTACAAAAAAGGATGCCTGATAAAGATTTTGAAATTTCTTGCCATTAGTCTCAGTATTTCAGAATGTGACTGTACTTGGAAATAGGGTCTTTGAAGAGATAATTAAGCTAAAACAAGCCAGTTGGTGTGAGCCTTAGTCCAATTTGGCTGTTTTTCTTCTAAGAAGAGGAAATTTGGGCACAACAAGGATTTAATGTGCACCGAAGAAAGGCTATTTGAAGACATGGCAAGAAGACAGCCTTCTGCAAGCCAAGTAGGCTTTGGAAGAAATCAAATCTGCCAAATCCTTGATCTTAAAATTTAGCTTCTAGAACAGTAAGTAAATTTCTATTTAAACTGCCTCATCTGAAGTATTTTGTTATGACTGCCCCAAAAACAAATACTATACGTGTGCATTCTGTTCTGTAAACCTATCTTTTTTCTCTAAATATTATTTTTACCGGAAATGTACATAGATTGTGACAGTCACAAAAGTCTTCCATGATCTGCATTGTTGGGGGCAGTGAAGGGGTTTTGCTGTGTTACGAAGGACCAAGGAGCTATAGTCTGTGTCCAGCTTAATGAATTCTCAAGAGAAAATTGCTGAAAAGCCAAATGAAAATGAAGAGTTCCCCAAGAACTGGAGCATGGAGCAGTGAGATCCAGAAAGATATCCTGATCTGCACTCAGCAGCCTCACATCAGACACACCCCAGCTCTGGAAGAAGCCCTGGAGAAGGGAAGGGTTTTCATAATTGTAGGGTATGGTATGTGCTCCAGCCAAACTTTAACTGTTAAAAGCATTTGAATACACATACTTTCTACTGTGGTTATTGATAAACGTAAAAAACACTAAATGAACACCTGGGTAAACAGCTGAAGGAAAATTGAACACATCTAAGATATCATAAATGACTGTTGACATGTGTTCACTGGATTACATTTATCAACATTAAAGGGAGGGAGAGAAAAGAGTTTCAAACACTTTGAAGGTGATAACTACCAGTTTATCACTCCACAAGTAGAGAAAAAGATAACTTAGTATGACTAGAATGAACACAATCTCATGTTATATATATCCACAAACACTTACTGCTCATACACTCATGTTGAATTATCTTTTCTCATGTTGTTCTTTCTGAACAACATTCTTTATTCACATGCATGCTTAAATATTAAGTATGAAAGCATTGCTTTCATTGATTATAGCACTGCTGGGTCACTCCAAGGTGGATGAATTGCTCTTGCCTCTTTATCCATCACTACTGGCTTTATAAAATTAACTTTAGTGTGTAATTACTTTTTAATTTTTACATATCTGTTCTCACCACTAAATTGTGAAATGTTACTCCTTTCTTTGTTGTTTAACAGCACACAGGACAATTTATGAACATAAATTAATAAATATTTCTTGAATAAAAATTTCACTCGTATGCAGAAGTTTATGAATTAAGCAAACAACAACTTAAAATTCAATTTTATTCTTAATTCAACATAAGAACATTACTCTGTTTCTTTCTCTTTTGAGTATCCATATATGCAAGAATAACTTCTCATCTCTGTCCTTGTACTACTCTTTCATTTGATTGTCTTCAATTCAATACTAGAAATCATAAGGAGTGGAAACTTGTTCAAATTATACAACATTTTAAATAAATAGCTCAGTACTGCTTTTAGTATTTAACTTAGATATGAATGTCTTCTAGCATTTCTATGAAAATACCAATATCATGCAAAAATTTGTGGATGATATTGGCTTTCATAGAATTAAGATCAATTCAACAACTGCCTTTTTGACACTTATTCTCTGCTATGTCCAAAACCTTAAGGAAACTAAGAATTATAATATTCTCATCCCAGAGAAGCTAAACAAAATGAGATGAGTAATAAATATAAACATTTTTAGAGTTGTACAGGCAGAAGTGTGATGATTAATTATGCAGTGAATGACAAAAATTGGCTATGATTTGGTCAGAAATTTAATTTAAATTTTTATTTTTTTCTTTTTATTGAGTTTATTGGTACATTTTAGGTATACAGTACAGTTACATGCATTACTGGGATCTTGGACCTTTACCCGGCAGGTCTTGGTTCTCATTTTTTCCCCTTGTCTCTGATATCCCTTTACCCCCTCCTCCCTTTCCCATTTACAAACACTTTATTTCCATTTTTTAATTTTCTCATTTTTTTATTTTCCCTTATTCCCTTTCCCTTACCCTTCCCACTTTCCCTACACCCCTAGCCCTCTTCTTCTTATTTCACATCAGAAATTTAATTTGATGCCATTAAAATACTGTGGTGGCAGCAACATTGACATATGCAACAAAGACTAACAATTCCATTAGAGTGGCACTACAGAGTTTTGGTATAGGGAGAGGGGAGGGGAAGAAGGGTTGAAGGAGGGGAGGGGAATGGGAAAAAAAGAATTAATATATATTATGTACAGGTGCAGATTTGCCATGATGAGTATGATCATTATGTATGGCAAACATGTGCTGATAAAAATTAAATAAATGAATTAAAAGTTATTTAGAAATGTGTATGAGCTCTGGAAGAATTATGAACACTTCTCAAAATTTTACCTGATTTGGATTTCAGTGAGTATCATACTTATGCATTTGCCTTTCTCCTGGTGTAACTAATTTGCTTTGCCTTCTTGAGTTTTGGCTTAAGACTCTTAACATACCTGAGATTATACAATTTCAAATGATAGCAGTCACCACTGCATAATAATCACATATTATGCATCACACTCTCTGCAATATAATTTATATTATTTTATCATTATCCTAGAAGGTAAAATATTATATTTGCATTCATAAATAAGGAAAATCATTAGTTTGAAATTGAGAAAGTTGACAATGAAGGTGTTAAGCAATCTGCTCTAGAACATGGAGCAGATTGCTGAGTGTGGGTCCATTTATCTTATCGAGTGTCAAAGGGTACAGTGTTGTCAAATACTTGGCACAATTTCAAAGAGAAAGATTATGATGTCTAGAGAGTAATTAAATATTTAATGAAAAGTATCATTTTTAAGTAATAGTAGCACTTTGGCTAGGTGGGTGAGAGTCCAAGTAGAAGGAATAAAGTGAATGAATAAAAATATGTTAGAAATATATTTTGGAAATGGTAACAATACCAGTTATTTGGGGTTGTGTGAGATAAGACTCTTGGAGAAATAGTAAAATAAATTTGAGGAATACTGGTTTAAACACAAAAAGAGACGTTTGTAGAAATATTGTAGAAGTTCTTTGCAATCATTTGTTCCCTTAATATATTGCATGATGGGAAGTTATTGTAAGTTTTGAGCAATGAGTGATACTGTGCTGAGGAGATTGCTTTTCAATTTTGTTTAAGAGAGGTTGTTGGAGATTTTGTCATTCCTGGTACTAGTTAGAGAGGAATTAAGGAAACAGTTATCTTGGAGTCATTATGGCAACATCTTACTGAAGACCACCTGAGGGTATCTCAGAGAAGGAAATACCTTAGAGATGGTGGTATAGACTCTGGTAGAATAAAACGTGAAGGCTCCCTTGAACTCTCTGAGAACGACCTCAAATAAATAGCTCTGGATCTGAAACTGAATATATTTAAAATTTCATCTGAGAAGACCCGAATTCAGAAGGAAACAGAAAATGGAGAAAACAAAGAAATCCAGGTCCCGGTTTTAAAAAGTGACAGCTATCAAAATCACAGTGACCTCAAGATCAGGCAAAAGCACACATCCCACAAGGATGCTAAGAAAATGAATGTGCATCAGATAAGCAGATTAGGCTCTTTTAGCTGAATTAGCTCACACTGTGTCCTTGGACAGTAACTGTAACGTGACTTCCGAGATGCCCTGCTCAGCAGGGTGCCATAAATGTTAGCATTCCTGTGGTTTCAACTAAATGCACATTTTCTATTTCTCCTCTTACCGCTAGAGGTCGCCCCAGGAACCAAGCACTGTGGTCAGGTGGCAATAGTATTGCAGTGCTGTGTCTAGAGAGCTGCCATTAAACTGATTTTCAATAATGGACATCTTTGCATTATTATAGACAAGTGCCTAAAGAGTTACTGATGGCATTGAGTTTCTATGGCATTAGGGTCACTTGTAAAAATAACGATAGCCTATTTCTTTTTTAAAGATACCCACTAAATGGGCGTGGTTTTGACTAGTTTTTGGTTTTCCTAGTGGAAGACTTCAGCTTCCTTCTGTCTTAGAATATGAACAAAATTGGTATTTTTTAAAATTGTTGGATAAACATTCAGAATGTTACAACTGGAGGTCAAAAGCAAAAAGAATGGATAGAGACAGATGGGTCGTCTATATTAGATTGTCACATAAAATTCAGTTGGGTTGCATGGCACATTGTCAACTAAGTGAGCATACCCTCAGAAATGTGCACCTCAAAGCCTGTTTGAACTCACACAGGGCTATACTCCAAAGGAAGGGTAATTTTATTTGATATTCACTGAGGGAGGGTGCAAAGAAAAAAAAAGAAAACACCTATGAGAAATGCCCAGATTTAGTAGCTAGAAGAAAAAAGAAGATAAGCTAGGAGAAGAAAGAGGGAAAAGGCACAGGCTGGTCCAGATGGCACAATCAGTGGTCCACATCTCTTTTTCTATATAATGTCTAAAGCTATCGTCGTGACTAAATTGTTAAAAATGAAAACTGTCTGTGGACTTACACTTCTAGGGAAAAATCTCTGTTATTCTTTCTTGCCTCTATCTGTATATGTATCTGCCTCTCTCTATGTCTCTGTGTATGTCTTATTCACAACTGCATCAGTATTTGACACTCTCTTTGCTAGTTTTATTTTCAGATCAGATCAGCTTACTGATCTTCTTTGACAAAGAACTAATTACCCACAGGAATTGTCGCTTACATTGATTCCAGGAAATTTCACTTCACTTTCTATTCTGTGTAGAATATTTTTATTTTAAAACTCGACCTTCCTCTGTAGGACGATGCTTAACTTTTAAAAATTTATGAAGAGAATATTTTGTGATCATTTAATAACGATATATGCTTTCAGTATCTCTGCAGGAGTGTTTGACATGGTTACCCTTAAAGTTTGATACCTTCTTCTAATATACACTTGATCATCATCATTTGATATTCTAAGGTCTTTTGTCCAAAAGTTGTACAGTATTTCAAAAACCATTTTTAGGGACATTTCTTTCCAATGGAATAATTAGTTCCCAAGAAATGACATAGCTACACACTGTCGATGTAATTAAGTGTGTTTGTTGCCAAACTCAGTTAAGCCTACATTTCTGTCATCCTTCTCGATGCCTGAGCCAAAATATTTTCTGCTTATTATTTTATAATCACCACTTAGAGAAACTAAAAGAAGTTCTCTGAATCCCAGAAAATCCATAAAATAGACTGCATATCATCCTGATAATGCCCCAATATTAAAAATATAGTCATTTTGTTCACCCCTACCACTTATTTTTGTAGCAGTATACCAATTATGTAGGAATTATTCTGCTTTCTAAAATCATCAGAAGAGAGCTTCTGTGACTTTGTCCTGGAATCAATGACAGTGTGTAATAATAAGGATTGTCAACAGTGAAAAACAAATTTGATCAGCATTTTCCTTTTTAGTCAAGCCCTAAGCAACTAATAAGCAGATCTGGCTACTTTTTTTTCTTGGCTTCCTTTGCTATAGAATGGGACAACTAATTTCTGTGGCTGTATATAGCAATATTTCCCTCCTTGCCATTCTCCTGGAAATTTGTAGGATTATATTTCCTTATACATCAGAATAATATTTCTCCAACTTTTGGCCTTAATGAAATTTATTTCTGTAATCTGGTTGGCAATGAAATATATATTAAATTTATTATATATATGGCCTATGGAATATATTTGGAAGGCTGTTGACACTTCTCTTTTTTCTTCTTTGAAGCTAAAACTGGCTTATTAAGATTAGGGAATGGATAGAAGAACATTTGACGTAAACTTGCTGATTTATTGAGCTAAAGATAGTAACCTCCTACTTTCAGATTTTGTATCACGTGTTTAAATTACTACTAACCAACTTGTATTACTTTTGGCCAAAAGCATTTTTCACAGAACCCTGAATTTCTGACTTGTTTTCTACTTCAATTTCTTGTGAGAGTCTTTCTGTTGTGAGATTTTTTTTTCAGTCTCTTTACATTTCAGTTCTCCTTGCCTAAGTCTTAGTGGGAGACTGCCAACTTTAAAATATAGAAACATTAACTTCATAAAATGTAAAAACTAAGAATGCCAGATACCCACTTCTTACCTTTAATTGAAGAAAAAGTTTGGATGAACATTCCTGGCTTTCTCAAGTGAATACATCAATAGTTTTTGCGTGGCAAGTTAGTAGCACAGAAAACCACAGAAAGTGACTTACTCTTTTGAGACAGGAGAGAAAAGTACAACGTTCCCTGAGATATACCTTTTTACTATTTTTTTCCGCAGATGTCCCAAGTGCCTTGTTGAAAGCTTGATTATAATAAACATGTCCCATGGCCATTCTGGGGGATATTTATTTTGGCTGTAGCAGGCTTTAGTCTCAAAAATGTCCCACATGACTCCTCCCTGCCACTGCTCTGCATAATTCTGTTCCTGTGCTGCTCTACTCAATCTGGTCAGTGAGGGCCCCCTTTCATGACCCAATGTCCCTATATGGTGCAGCATAAGTCTTAAAAACTTTTTGATGGCAAATTTTGCCTATGTATGCTTTATCTTGAGTGTAGCATGTGGAGCCAGTACTATAAATTAAGAGCTGCTAGTGCCAAAGGCCATTCACGATGAAAATGTCCAGCGGCATTATCTGACAACATTAAAGGTGGCTAGCAACAAAGAAGAGCAGAGAGAAATGGAGAATTGATGGGAGAACCTTTGAGAGCCACCATCTTTAGTGGCTGGAGCAGTTCCTAGGGTCTGTCGGTAGCTGCAGGTTCTGAGTGCAAGGAGGGCTGCTAACCCTTAGAGCTGATAGCCACTGACATGCAAAACTCAGGGCTATTAACACTAAAAGAGTTACACTTTGCCAATTCATGATTTCTACATGAAGTGAGCAAAAAAAATTCTCTTTTTGCAGCCCATAAAGAGGACCCTTCCCATTAGAGGGCCCAAGTGGACAATGGTGACAGACATCAGCAGGCTTGAAAAGCAGCCCATATCTGATTTCCATCTTAACTGCAGTTAAGAATCTAGTGATGCTTAGTAAAGGAATCTGTTTTAGTAAAATGTTGCTGTTTAGCAGTACTGTCATCAGGATATTCTATGGTCTAGTTCTTGAAAAGGATAGTTTCCTTATCAGCACAACTTTGTATACAGCATCATCTGGGCCATTATTTTGAATGCACAGTTCTGAACCATATGATCCAATCTGATATTTCCAAGAGTTATTCAAGAGGATTTGTAAAAAAAATCCTCTACCTGTCTTTAGTCATGGTTGATTTCACTTTTTTTCATTTAACAACACTGATACAGTTTTGATCTTCTAGCCCCCCAAAACAAAAAACAAACAAACATAGGTCAGAGGAGAATCAGGGTGGCTGATAGAAAATACCTTATCTTTTTTTTAAAGTGGGTAATAAAGTCATTTTTTACAAATGAATGGCAAGTAAATAAATTGACAGAAAAAAAAAGCAGAGGAAGATTATACACTTTTTTTTGCCTTTTAATTCTTTTGATAATACATTTTTTATGTCTTTTTCCATATATTTCTATTCAGATCTTCCACTTAGGTAGGTAACTGGGTTCTGTACTTCTTTGCCTCAAGGAAAACTTGAGTTTCAAAACAAAATGAAGTTTTTTCTTCTAGTCTAGATTTCCATTGTCTAATAATCCAGGACTTTAGATAAGATTATTGTAAGTGCCCTGCAGGGAGAAGAAATAACATCTCATAAGAGAGAAGAAAGAAAAGGGATTTATTTTTCTCATACTGAAGAGTTTCCTTCAGATAGGGTTAGAAGGAAGGAAACCTACTGGAAAGATTCTTCAAGTGTCATAGCTAGGACCCTTCTCACTCTCAGTGCTATTTGGAAAAATTCAGGGAGGAATGTTGTTAAGTCACAACCTCTCTAAAGAGTCCTACATGCAGTGTATTACACAGAAGAATCAGAAGGGAGGCTGGACATGAGGGACATTGAGGAATAGATTCCTGTGTCTAGGTAGTGATCAATGGAAAGATGATCAGAGAGGCCACATTGTCATTCTGTTACCTAAGACCTTTACAGTTAGTGGTAGGAAGAGCTGGAGGAACTATTGAGATAGAATTTAAATAATTTTACCAAGAAGTGGTAAATAAACTAACATTAAGTACATCAACAGAAAGAAATGCAGTATTCTGTGTAGAAAACAGCAGAAGTTGGTTTTGTTAAGGATCTGGAAGCTGAGAGCCCCAGTTTGGATTTTAGCAGGGTTGGTTTGTTCTAAGGTCTTACTCTCCATTTTCTAAGTGCTTGTCTTTTCCTATGTCTTCACAACCTTTCTCTTCTGTGTGTCTGTGTCCTTATCTTCACTTTTTAGTAAGGCCACAGTCAGATTGGATTAGGGTCCACATGTTTGACCTAATTTTACCATAATTACCATTTTAAAGATTATATCTCTAAAAACAATAAGAACCTGTTGTACTAGAGACTAGTCTTTCAATATAGCAATTCTTAAGGTCACAATGCATCCCATAACAATTATCTTTTGCCCAGTTGAGTTTGAAATAATGTGAAATATTTGGCTACAAGATAGTTTTACTAATGATGATCTTACTAGTAATGCAAGCATTAAAGACAAGCATTTCTCAATTTATATGGTAGGCACTTTTCACGACATTTGTGTGATAACTCATTTAATTTCTACTGTAGGCCAATATGAGATATTATATTTTTTCTCATTTTATTAATGAGAAATATGAAGCATATTTTCAATAATGTTTATTTTTTTAATAATGTTTATAAACAGTTTGCTGTGATGTTTCCAAATAATAAAATTATTATAGTGATTATTAAATATAGAAACTGTGCCATCTCAGGGCAGAGATTTTTGCTCATTATGTTCTTCTCTACATTGATCTTCTTTCCTGAAGGCTCTTGGTATCATTTAGTGTGAGTACTCATCAGAAATGCCAAAGTTGGCTGGCTAAGACACAGGAAAACCCAAAGGCATCCCCTCTGTTTCATTTTGGGGTATGGATATTTGACTCTCTAGTGTTGGATTACACAAAAATTAAGGGTATAGAAATGCTATGAATAGCTGGGCATAGTGGTACATGCCTGTAATCCTAGCACTTGGGAGGCTGAGGCAGTAGGATCACTGTGAATTCGAGACCAGCCTGGGCTACACAGTGAGTTCCAGAGCAGTCTGAACTACATAGTGAGACCCTGTCTCAAAAAACAAAACAAAACAAAAGAAATGCTATGAATATACTGTATTTAAAAAATTTAATGGACCTGAATTTGGTTCTATAATAAAAATGTTCCTAAGCCTTGATCAACAAGTGTTGATCTCCTTCCTGTAGTGGCTTTTGAAGTCCAGTTCATTGGCCTCAGATAAAGGCCTTTTTGTTCAGTGGGTTTGATTGTTCCTTGTGTACATCAGGGATTTAGTTACTTTGTTGAGAATTACGTCAATAAAGGCATGCAAGATATTGATTTGAGACCTATTTTCCTTGTCTAGTCACAATTGGCAAAATTCAGTTTCACTCTGGGCTCTATAGAGAAAGGAAAGAATTGTGCAAGATTATTTTAGAGTTTTGGAGAAACCAAAGAATTAATCATAGTGGTTAGCTATTTTCACCAGAGACTTAATTGAGGACAAGTTCTCTTACTAGAAGTTTAATTATTTGAAATATGAAAAAGTTATCTTTCTCAAAAATTTGACAGTTATGTGAAAACATTATTAGAAATAATGTACAAATAGTGGTTACTGCTACTATAATTATTATTCACTTCTTTGGTGTAACCCATGGGTAGAAGATATACTGAAAATGAAACAAAAAAAGAATTTTTCCTTTGAATAATGATGCAAAAACATTGAGCAAACATGATTATCACAGTTCATTTCATTCCTGGCTACATGGTAGATATGTCAGCAAATAATGTCCTTTTGATCAAGATCAATTAAATCAGTAACCCTGGAGGAGAGATCCAAGTATTTATAGTTTTGAAATATTTTTAGTTGATCTAACATAAATTCCAGAGCTCTAGGACTGAGAATCAATAGCTATTGGAGGAAGTATCAGGATTAATCAGTTGCTTGCTACAGTTGCTAGCTATATATATGTAAAACTTCTGAATAACAGTAGTTTAAGTAAGATAGAAGTTTATTTTTCTCAGAGAATTCTGGAGAAAGACAACACAGGACTAGTATGGTGCCTCTAGATTATTAACAATTATCCAGATTCTCATTATTTCTTTCTTAGCCTGTGACTCACAAGGTCATAGATTTATTGTTTATTTTTTTACACAGCTGGCACTTAACGGGCACCTGTGCTATTGTAAGTCTCTACATGTATTTCAGATTGAGGGGGTCACAGAATGCCTCATTGAGAAGGCAATATTTTAGTAAAAGACTAGACAATGTCAAGAGGTAAGCTAGGCAAAAGTTTTCCAAGCAGTTCAAGAAAATAAGTGTAAGATTTTGAGAGTAGAAGCAGGCCTGAGGTAATGGAGTCAAAACAAAGATGATTGCAATGTTAAGCAGACGAATATGAGACCGGTCAGAGCAGAGGCACACTGAGTAGGCTTTGTGGGCTACTGTGAGACTTTCAATTTATTCAGACTCCAAGGGCAGCAGGTAGGGATATGGCACAGAGAAGTACCGTGATGTGATTTGTACTGTAGTTTCATTAGGATCACTTTGTTAAAGGACAAGCCTACTAGCAGACAGGTGTAAACAGGAAGACCAGTCATCATGCTAGTGGAGCTACCAGGAGAAAGATGATGGTAGCTTGGACAAGACCATATCTGGAAAGATGAAGAGAAGTGTACTGAATTCAGATTTAAGTTAGGAATAGCAATAATGAGATTTGTTAGTCTGAATGTGCCTGAGAACAAAAGAGCAAAATTAGGATGGCTTCAAAGGCTTGAACTGAAAACTGGAAAATGGAGTTGGTATTTCTGAAATGGGCAAGACTGTAAGAGGTGAAAGGCTGGGTTTAAAAGAAGAGTTTGGCTTGCTCATGTGAATTTGAATATACTGGTTAGAAATTTGTATCAACTTAGTGACTCTAACCTCCAGTGTGTGATATCTGTTTAATAACAGGGTTCCTTTGGAATTTCTCTTTTCAAATGATCATAGTGTTAGGAGATGGAAGTTGTTAGGGGGCAGGAGAGGGAGGAAATAAGAGTAATTGTTTAGTAGGTACATAAATTCAATTTTTCCAGTTGAAAGTATTTCTTGGAACACAGATGAAGGGGATATTGGTAGCATGATGATATTCACTTCATTCCACTGAAATGGAAATCTACAAAAATGGCTAAAATGATAAATCTTGGATACTACCCCTTGGGTGCAGAGAAGAGGAGCTGAGCCACTTGGGCATGAAGGCAGCTAACCCCCAAGCCTCTGACTGCTGGAACATGCCAGAATCTGTGTCCACACAACAGAGGGGCAGTGGGTCAGAAAAGCCATTAATCTGAGCTCTAGAAGATAGAGTAGAAATGAACAACAGAAAGAGGGCCTCTCTCTAGCACCTAGATGAAAATTGAAGCTCACTGGAAAAGTGAAGAAAATCTCTACAATAAAGGCACACCAGACCACCATAGTTGGTAGGTTGAAGGGCTCACCACCTCCCACTGAAACCTGGACTATCTTCAGGGGACAGGTAGCAGGAGGTCAGAGATCTCAACTTGGGCCTCGCAGTGAGAAATTAGCCTGAACATCAGGGGACAGCTGCTGGTTTATTGAGACTAATTGACTTAGATCCGTTGTCTACTGTGTCAGCAGAGACTTAACCTGAAGGAGGTCCTTTATTTTTATTTTTTGTTTTCATTTATTTTTTCTCTTATTTTTAATAATTTAAAAAATTATCTTTTTCTTTGATCTCAACTTGGGCCTCGCAGTGAGAAATTAGCCTGAACATCAGGGGACAGCTGCTGGTTTATTGAGACTAATTGACTTAGATCCGTTGTCTACTGTGTCAGCAGAGACTTAACCTGAAGGAGGTCCTTTATTTTTATTTTTTGTTTTCATTTATTTTTTCTCTTATTTTTAATAATTTAAAAAATTATCTTTTTCTTTTTAATTTTTCTATTTTCTCTCTCTCTCTCTCTCTCTCTCTCTCTCTCTCTCTCTCTCTCTCTCTCCTTGTTCATTTCTCTACTGTTTTTCCTCTTCCACTCCTAATTTGAATTTATTTTTTCTTTCTTTTACTTTTCTTCTCTTTTTCCTTCCCTTGATTGTCATTAGTTTTAAAAGAAAGTGAATACAGTTTCTGGCCTCTCTATTACTGTTAAGTTGTTCTCTTCTTGTGTTTATTCTTTTGTTCTGTCTTCTCTTCAACAGCCTCTTAGAGTGTTCATGATCTTCCTGTGCCCTCCAGACTCACTCGTAATCTTTCTCTATCCTACCTATCTATCTGTCCCTCCTTCCCCAACTCCTTTTAAGTCCCCATCTCAAAGGGTAAAGTTGATATATTGAAGAGTTTATTCACTATAAACATATTTTGGTCTGGTCCTCGATTTTAATTTAATTCACGTTTAAAAGTGACAGATTAATAACTACCACAAGTTGTCATCTTCTAAACTGTGCTTGATGTTATTACTGTTGCTGATTGTATCACTTGGGCAGAAGTGTTGTGACTGATCTAATCAGTTGTCCTTTCTGGTATACTGAAAATGACATGGCCTAAGGGTCATTAGAGACACAAAACCCAAAAGCTACCTATATCTGGAAGACACCTCTGAGAAGCCATCATTCCATAAAGGTTCGAAATACAAGCAACAAAGATACTTACAATAAGCAATATTGAAGTATCAACCTAGGAATTAAAGCAAAAGCAGTACCAACAACAAAAATAAAAATGAGAAGACAACTAAGCATGGCACAAAATGAGACCACCAGCTCACCAAGGGCAAATTCTGGGGGAATGTAAGTGGAAAAGTCTGATAATCATTCATCTGTACAACCTACATTGATGGCAAAGGAAGTGACCAGCCAGATGAATGAGGCTCTAGTAAAATTCAAAAGATAAATAATTTCCCAGATCACTACAGAGATGATGAGCAGAATGAGAGGATTAGAGACTCTAGAACAGAACCAGATTAAAAAAAAAATAGATGAGCTCAGAAACATGATGGAAACAATGAATGCCCAACATAGGAAGGAAATGGAAACCATGAAAACACAACACGTGAAGGAAAAGGAATCTGTGAAACAGATTCAAACAGATATCCAGGAGATTAATAACTATTAAAAGCATGTTCAGCAGAATGAGCGAATGTAAAGACAAAAATATCAGATATAGAAGACAGGATTTGGTCAGTGACGATGGAAACAGAGACCTATTATAAATAGTAAGGGACTATGAGAAATCAATCCAGCAGCTCCTAGATGATGCAAAGAATAATATAAGGCTGATAGAAATCCCTGCAAAATCAGGGGAAAGTACAAATGATAATAAAAAGTTGACAGAATTAAAGACAGCAAACTTCCCAAAAGAGTGAGTTCCACATACAGCTAAATGACGCATATAGGACTCCAATTAGCCATGATAAAAAACAAAACAAAACAAAACATGACACCTAGACATATAATAATCAAGATTCTGGAAGCCCAACAGAAGAACAAAATATTATAAGGAGTTAAAGAAAATAAACAAATCACATATAAAGGGAAGCCCATCAGAATCACAGCGGACTTTTCAACACAAACCCTAAGGTCAAGGAAAGCCTGGACTGAGGTATTTGAAGCCCTAAAAGAAAACAACCTCCAACTAGACTGGTGTATCCTGCAAAACTATCTTTCAATATTGATGGGGAAAAAGGATACTTCCACAAAAAGAACACCTGAGAGATTTCATAAACAACACACCAGCACTCCATACAGTTCTGAACAATATCCTGGAAAAAGACAATGATGGTCACAAAAGAGTAAATCCACCACAAATGACAAGAAATTAAAGTGAGAGGGGGAAAAATAAACAAGAAAAGAGCCCAAAACAGGAAAATAACAAGAATTAACAATGACAAGGTAAGTATTCAATGCACATCAGTTATAAAATGTCTGCTAATGGCCTCAATTCACCAATTAGAAGAAATAGATGGGCAGAATGGATTAAGAAGCAAGAGTCAACACTATTCTGTATACAAGAAACCCACTTAGTTCACAAAGAAATTCGTAGATTGAAAATACAGGATGGAAAACAGTTCTCCATGCAACAGGAGCCTGAAAAAAAAGCAGGGGTAGCTATGTCATTTGCAGACAAAGTAGATTTCAACAAAAACTAATTAAGAGAGAAAATGAAGGCCACTACATCCTGGTAAAGGGAACAATCCAAGAGGAAGAGATGACAATCATAAATATAAATGCACCAAACACTAATGACCCCAACTATACAAAACAAATATTAATGGACAAGGAAAATGAAATAAGTACTAGTACAGTTTTAGTAGGGGACCTCAATGCCCTATTGTCACAGACAGATCATCTAGACAAATCAACAATGAAATAATAAGACCAAATCAAGCTTTTGAACAAATGGACTTAATAGATGTCTATAGAGTGTTCCGTGCCACAAAATCAGAATATACACTCTTTTCTGTTGAACACAGGCCACTCTCCAAAAGAGACCATATGCTAGCTCATAGAACATCTTTAGGTAAATGCAAAGAAATTGAATTTATCCCCTGTATATTATCAGACCATAGTGCAATTAAAGTGGAGATCAATACCATAAGAAACTGCAAAAACTGCACAAATACATGGAAATGGAATAATACCCCAATGAACAACCATTAGTTTACAGAGGAAATTAAAGAAGAAATTAGTTTCTACAATATAATGATATTGCCAATATACAAGAATCTATGGGACACAATGAAAGCAGTTCTATGAGGGAAATTTATAACAGTGAATGCCCACATTAGGTAAATAGGATGAGCTCAAATAAACAGCTGAATGCTGAAATTTAAGCTCTTAGAAAAGGAAGAGAAAACAAACCCAAATCTCATACAAGGGAGGAAATTATAAATATCAGAGTAGAAAATAATGCAATGGAGACTCAGGGAATGATAAAAAAATAAATGAAGAGTTGACTTTTTGAAAGAATACACAAAATTGATAAACCTGTAGGCAACCTTATCAAAAAAGGAAGGAAAAGACTCAAATTCATGCAATTAGGAATAAAAATGTGAGATCACAGTAGATCCAGCAGAAATCCAGAACATCATCAAAACCTACCTTGAAAACATGTACACTAATAAAATTGAAAATACAGAAGAAATGGGTGTATTCCTAGTTACATATTAATTTCCAAAGTTGAATGAAGAAGATATAAAAGTTCTAAACACCCCAATTACAATCAGTGAAATTGAAAATATAATTAAAACTTTACCAACAATAAAAGCCCAGGTCCTGATGGCTTCGCTGCTGAATTCTACATGACATTTAGATGTGGTATTTCTATAAAGTGGAGTTCTACTCAACCACAAAGAATGAGAAGCTAGAGTCATTCATAGGAAAATGGATGCATATTGAGGTCATACTCTTAAGTGAAATAAATAAGACACACATGTGTATACACTGAGCAGTTTCTCTGGTGTGAAAAACTAAAAGTGTAAATAAGATCCAAACTGTATAATGACAATGTGAAATAGCAAGAAAAGGGCTAAAGGTGTGTGGGGAACTGGGAAGGGTAGGAGAGGGAAATAAAGGAAAAGAAAAAACATGAAAAACTGAAAAAAATGGAAACAAAGTCTTTGTAAATAGGGGAGGGTGGAGGAGGTGAAGGGAGGGCAGGGGTGTGTGGAAAAAAATGAGAACCCAGATCTGTCAATTAAAGGTACAAGAGCACAATGATTGATGTAACTGTACCAATAAACTCAATGAAAAAAAGGAAAACAAGAATAGAGGAAAAACACTTTCATTTTAACTGTAAAGAAAATCTATTGCCACAACTCCTTAAACTCTTCAATGAAATTGAAAGGGAAACAATACTTCCAAATTCATTCCTGGAAGCAAATATTACTTTGATTCCAAAACCAGAGAAATAACCAACCAAAAAAGAGAACTACAGGCTAATCTCCCTAATGAATATAGATACAAAAAACCTCAATAAGATACTGGCAAAGAGAATACAGAGGGTCAACAAAAGATCATATACCCTGACCAAGTTGGATTTATCCCAGGGATACAAAAATACTTCTACATATTGAATAAATAAATGCAATACACTGTATTAAGAATCGAGGATAAAAACCATATGATTATCTCAATAGATGCAGAAAAAAGCATTAGACAAAAATCCACTTCCCATTCATAATAAAAACAATGCAGAAAATTGGAATAGGTGGTCTTTATCTCAACCTGATAAAGTTTATGTATGAAATGCCGACAGCCAACATCATAATAAATTGTCAAAAGCTGAAAACCTTCCTGTTAAAATCAAGAAAAAGACAAGGATGTCCACTATCACCACTCCTGTTCAACATAGTTCTGGAAACATTAGCCACCACAAGTAGACAAGAGAAAGAAATAAAAGAGATAAAGATAGGAAAGGAAGAAGACAAACTATCATTATTTACTGACAATATTGTGCTCTATATAGAAGACCCAAAAAGCTCTGCCAAAATACTTCTAGAGTTCACTGACAGATTCAGAAGAGTAGGTGGATACAAGGTCAGTACCCAAAAGTCAATAGACTACTTGTGTGCAAATAACAGGCTCACTGAGAGAAAGTAGGAAAACAATTCCTTTCACAATAGCACCCCAAAACATGAAATATCTAAGAATCATCAATCTAATGAAGGAGAAAAGTGATCTCTACACTGAAATGTACAGTATTCTGAAAAAAGAGATGAAAGAGCATAAAAAAAATGGAAAGATTTCCCTTCTTCCTGGCTGTGAAGAAAAACGTAGTGAAAACTGTCATACTTCTAAAACTGCTATATAGATTCAATGCAGTCCCAATTGAAATCCCAATACTATATTTCACAGAACTAGAGAGAACAATGCAAAACTCCACTTGGAGCCAGAAGAGACCTAGAATAGCAAAAGCCATTCCATGCAACAGAGACATGAAAGGGTGTATCACAATCCCAAATTTGAAACTATACTACAAAGCTATTGAAAAAATAATCAACGTGGTACTTGAAAAGAAAGAGACCCAACGATCAGTGGAATAGATTTGAAGATGCAGAAAGAACTCCAGACATACTTAGCTTCCTCACTTTTGACAAAGGAGCCAGTCATTCTCACTGGAGGAAAGATAGCCTCTTTAATAAATTGCATTGGAAAAGCTGGATTTCAACATGCCAAAGATTAAAACTCAACCCCTATCTTTTACCATGCACTAAACTAAAATAAAATGGATTAAAGATCTAAATATTAAAACAGAAACACTAAACTTGCTAGAGAACAAATCGGATAGAACTCTTGAAGACACTGACATAGGAAAAGACTTTATTAACAAATCCTTAGTATTCTGGGAATTAGCACCAAAAATCAACTGGGATCTCATCTTCTTGTTTTTCCAGCTTTTATTGAGTTTATTGGTACATTTTAGGGATGCAGTACAGTTACATTCATTGTTGGGATCTTGTACCTCTACATGACAAGTCTTGGTTCTCATTTTTCCTCTTGTCCCTGCCCACCCTTCACCCCCTCCTCCCCTCTCCATCTACAACCACTTTATTTCCGTCTTTTCGTTATCTCACATTTTTTTCTTTTCCCTTTTTACCCTTCCCCTGCCAATCACACCTTCCCTACACCTTTAGCTCCTTTCTTCCCATTTCTCTATGTCAGTAATCTTATTAGGATCTTGTGTATTATTGAAGATTATTCACATCAGAGAAACTATTCGGTATTTACACATGTGTGCCTTATTTATTTCACTTAGGAGTATATCTTCAATATGTATCCATTTTCCTATGAATGAATCTATTTTATCATTATTTATGGCTGAGTAATATTCCATTTTATAGAAAAACCACATCTTCTTTATCCTGTTTCCAACTGATGGGAAAATAGTATCTTTCCAAGTTTTAGGTATTACAAACTGTGCCACTACAAACATGGGTTCGCATACTTCTCTGTGATATGATTCCTTTAGTTCTGTTGCAAAGATACCCAGCAGAGGGATGGCTGGGTCAAATGGAACTTCCAGTCCAAGCTCTTTGAGGTATCTCCATATTGATTTCCATAGTGGTTGCACCAGTCTGCACTCCCACCAACAATGGAGAAGGTTCCTTTCTCCCCACAATCCCTCCAACATTTGTTATTGTGTGATATCTTGATAGCAGCCATTCTTTGTGGGGTGAGGTGGAAACTCAGTGTTGTTTTCATCTGCATCTCTTGAATGATAAGTGATGTGGAACATTTTTTCATATATTTAATTGCTGCTTTTATGTATATGAGTTAGGCACATATGTTGAATGGTATAGAAAAATTATATAGAAAATAACACACATGTAAAAACACTAAATATATTTCTTATGTATACCTATATGAATGTACATTTAGAAAAATGGTAAGAGCCCCTTGTTTTCCCTTGAAGAACTGAGTAATAATGTAGAATTGAGAAATCCTATGAGTCTATAATTTTATGTAAAATTGCATATATATATATATATATATATAGAGAGAGAGAGAGAGAGAGAGAGAGAGAGAGCCAAATTTTTAAAAACTTATTTGAAAAAATTTAGTTACGTCGAGAGTTTAAAGTGAGAACATTAATTACAGTTTTATGTTTTTATTTCACTCTAGTTTTGTGGACACAGTTGTAGACTCTGGGAAGATGGGAATTTTTAAATCCCATGTGAAAAAGAGGGCAAGGGATTCAAAGAATATTCAAAGGAGTGCTTTTATGATTGAGTATGAACTAAAAGTTGATTGCCTAGACTAGCCATTAAACCAAAGGAAACAGGAGACAACATAAGAGCTTCCGTGCTAACTGGTCAACTTTCTTTAAGTACCCTTCCCTGAAGATGTAAAACTGTCCCAGAAGCCAGACTCAGTCATGTGGCTATAAATAGATTTAAGCAATTCCCTGATATGCAGTCTTTTCTTCTAAGGTGAACTGTATCTGCTAATAAACATGCTGTGTTCTAGGGAAGGAGGAGAGGATGCATATAGAAGGCAAATGTCACTGTCTGAAATCACATCTCAACTAATGAGTCTCTGGAGGAGGACTACAGATGAAGTTGATTTAGCCTGGAGATGGGTTGGGAGTAGGAGGAAATGTTCTTTAATCAGAGCTAGGCACAAGCCCATTTAGGCAAAAATGTGCACTACATATACAACAGCGTGTTTTTAGCTCATCCTTCCATCCATCTGTACCTTCTCCCTGAGACATATTTATGTCTCAAATCATAAGATTCTTTTTTTTATCTTATTGAGTTTATTGGTATTTTTAAAGTATGCAGTACATTTACATAAATCATTGTTATCTTGTGCCTTTACATGACAGAACTTGGTTCTCATTTTTCCCATACCCCTGCCCTCTCTTCACCACCTACACCCTTCCCCAATTACAAAGACTTTGTTTCCATTTTTTCCTATTCACATATTTTCTCTTGTCCCTTATTTCCTTTCCCCTACCATTCCCACTTAAGCTACACCTTTAGCCCTTTTCTTCCTAATTAACATTATAAGTTGTAAAGTTTGGATCTTATTTGCACTTTTAGTTTTTCACACCAGAGAAACTATTTGATACTTACACATATGTATGTTATTTATTTCACTTGAGTATGGCCTCAATGTGCATCCATTTTCCTATGAATGACTCTAGTTCCTCATTCATTAAGGCTAAATACTATTCCATTTTATACAAAAACCACATCTTCTTTATCCAATCTCCAAGTAATGAGCAGTTGGGTTGTTTCCAAGTTTTAGCTATTAAAAACTGTTCCACTATAAATATGGGTGCACATATATCACTTTGGTATGATTCTTTTAATTCTTTTGGAAAGATACTCAGCAGAGGGATGGCTGGATCAAATGGAACCTCTAGTCCCATCTCTTTGAGGTATCTCCATATTGATTTCCATAGTGGTTGCACCAGTCTGCACTCCCCCCTACAATGGAGAAGGGTTCCTTTCTCCCCACAACCCCACCAACATTTGTTATTGGTTTATTTTTTGATTACAGACATTCTTTCTGGGGTGAGGTAGAATCTCAGTGTTATTCTCTTCTGCAACTCTCGATGACCAGTAATGTTGAACAGTTTTTCATATGTATGTATTTGCTGCTTTTATTTGTTTGTCTGAGAAATGTCTGTTCATTTCAGATGCCCATTTTTGAATCGGGTCTTTATATTTAGGGGGCCTGATTTTTTAGAGTTCTTTCTATATTCTAGGTAATAGACCTTTGTCTGATGAGCAGCTGGTAAAATTTTTTTCCCACATTGTAGGTTGTCTCTTAGCTCTGTTGGTGGTTTCTTTTGCAGTGGTGAAGCTTTTTAAAAAGATGAGATCCCAGTTGTTGATTTTTTGTGCTAGTTCCTGTGCTACTGAGGTTTTGTTCATAAAGTCTTTTCCTATGCCAATGTCTTCAATAGTTCTGCCTGCCTTATCTTCCAGCAGGTTAGAATTTCTGTTTGAATATTTAGATCTTTAATCCACTTGGATTTTAGTTTAGTCCACAGTGAAAGATAGGGTCTAGTATTAACCTTTGGCAAGTTGAAAACCAGCCCTTCCAACACAGTTTATTAAAGAGGCTAACTTTCCTCCAGTGAGGATGCTTGGCTTATTTGTCAAAGATGAGGTAGCTGAGAACATCTAGAGTGGTTTCTGTATCTTCCAATCTATTCCATTGATCCTCAGGTCTGTTTCTTTGCCAGTAGTGCATTGTTTTTGTCACAGTGGCTTTATAGTACAGTTTCAATTTGGGTATTATGATACTCCCTGTCATGTCTCTGATGCCTAAAATGGCTTTTGCCATTCTAGGTCTCTTCTGGTTCCAAATGAATTTTTAGGTTATTTTCTAAGTTCTGTGAGATATACTGCTGTAATTTCAATCAGGATTGCACTGAAGTTGTATATCAGTTTTGGTAGTATGGCCATTTTGATTATCTTGATTCTTTCTACCCTCAAGCAGGGTATACCTTTCCGTTTTCTATTGTATTTCTTTGCTCTCTTTTTTCAGAGTGCTGTAGTTTTCAGTGTAGAGGTCTTTTGTCTCCTTCATGAGATTGATTTCTAGATAATTCATTCTTTGGATGCTATTGTGAAAGTAATTGGTTCCCTAATTTCTCTCTCAGTGAGTCTGCTATATGTAGAAGAAGGCTATTGAATTTTGAGTGTTAACCTTGTATCTGCTGAAAGTGTCAATTTAGCCTAGAATTCTTTTGGTAGAGTTTTTTTTGGGTCTTCTATGTAGAGTATGATATTGTCAGCAAATAATGACAGTTTACCTTCTTCCTTTCCTATCTTTATCTCTTTTATTTTTTTCTCTTTTATAGTTGCTCTGGCTAATGTTTCCAGAACTATATTGAACAGAAGTGGTGATATTAGACATCCTACTCATTTTCCTGATTTTAGTATGAAAGTTATCAGTTTTTGACCATTTATTGTGATGTTTGCTGTTGATTTTTCATAGATAGCCTTTATCAGGTTGTGGCAAAGACTATTTATTACAATATTCTGTAGGGTTTTATCATGAATGGGTGTTGAATTTTGTCAAATGCTTTTTCCGCGTCTATTGAGATGATCATATGCTTTTGTTCTTGATTCTGTTAAGGACATTGTATTACATTTATTGATTTACATATGTTGAGCCATTATTTCATCCCTGGGACAAATCTGACTTGTATGATCAGGTTGTATGATCTTCTGTTGACCATCTTCATTGTCTTTGCCAGTATCATATTGTGGTTTTTTGCATCTGTGTTAATTAAGTAGATTGGCCTTCAGTTCTCTTTTTAAGTTGGGCCTTTCCCTGGTATTGGAATCAAAGTAACACTTGATTCCAGGAATGAATTTGGAAGTATTGCTTTCCTTTCAATTTCATTGAAAAGTTTGAAGAGTACTATCAATAATTCTTCTCTAAATGTCTTGTAGAATTCAGCAGTGAAGCCATCAGGGCCTGGGCTTTTCTTAGTTGGTAAATTTTTAATTAATGATTGTATTTGGGGTGTTTAGAATTTTTTTATCTTCTTGGTTCTACTTTGGTAATTCATAAATATCTAGAAATCTGTCCATTTCATCTGTGTTTTCCAATTTATTAGAATACAGTTTCTCAAAGTAGGTATCAATGATCCTCTGGATTTCTGCTCGATCTCTTGTGACTTGACCTTTTATTTTCCAATTGCATGGATTTGAGCCTTTTCTTTCATTTTTTTGACAAGGCTGGCTAAGTGTTTATCAATTTTATATTTATTCTCTCAAAAAACCAACTCTTTGATTCAGGATTTTTTTGTATCATTCTCTTAGTCTCCATTGCATTGATTTCTGCTCTTGTCTTTATATTTACTCTCTTGTAGGAGCTTTGGGTTTTTGTTGCTCTTCTTTTTCTAGGAGTCTAAGATTCATCATTAACTTTTTTATTTGAGCTTACCCTGTTTTCTTAGTGTGGGCATTTACTGCTATGAATTTTCCATGTTGAACTGCTTTTATTGTGTCCCATGCATTCCTTTGTTGTATTGGCATTATCATTTATTTGTAAAAACTGACCAATTTCTTCTATGACCCATTGATTATTCAGGAGAGTGTTATTCAATTTTGACTTGTGGAGTTTTTACAGCCTCTTATGCAATTGATCTCCAGCTTAATTGCACTATAGTCTGATAATGTACATGGGATTACTTTGATTCCTTTGCATTTATTTAAACATGTTCTATGAACTAGTATGTGGTCTACTTTGGAGAATGATCCATATGCAGTTGAAAAGAATGTATATTCTGATTTTGATGGGTGGAACACTGTAGATGTCTATTAAGTCCATTTTTTCAAAAGCTTGGTTCAGTTCTAATATTTTGTTATTGATATTTTTGTCTAGATGATATGTCTATTTGTGACAGTGGAGTATTTAGATCCTCCAATACAATTGTATTAGTGCTTATTTGATTTTTCATGTTATTTAATATTTGTTTTATATAGTTGGGGCATTAATATTTGGTGCATATATATTTATGATTGTCACCTCTTCCTCTTTGTTCCCTTTCAAGAATGTAGTGGCCCCCTTTGTCTGTCTTAATCAGTTTTGTTTTGAAATTTACTTTGTCTGTGAAGAAGATAGCTACCCCTGCTTTTTCTGGGCTCCTGTCTCATGGAGAACTGTTTCCATTGTTTCACTTTCAGTCTATGAGTTTCTTTTTGCACTGTTGGGTTTCTTGTATATAACATAACATTGGATTTTGCTTCTTAATCTATTTTCCAGCCTATTTCTTTTGATTGGTTAATTGAGACCATTGACCTTAATAGTTATAACTTATATGTAATGACTTATCATTGTCATGTTATTATCCTCTTCTTTGTTCTTTTTAATTTTCCCCCTCTCCCTTTAGTTTCTTGCCTTGCCTAATTGATTTCCTCTGTTGGGCCTCATGGTGTTCTGACCTCTACCGTCTTTTTCTAGGATATTGTTTAATATTATTTGTAGTGCTGGTTTGGTATTCATGAACTTTCTCAGATATTCTTTATCATGGAATTACCTTATTTTCCCATTCATTTTGAAAGAGAGTTTTGCAGGATACATCAGTCTAGGTTGGAGGTTGTTTTCTTTTAGGACTTGAAATACCTCACTTCAGGCTCTGCTTGTCCTGATGGTTTGTGTTGAAAAGTCTGCTGTGATTCTGAAGGGATTTCCTTTGCATGTGATCTGTTTCTTTTCTCTTAGTGCTTCTAGTATTTTGTTCTTCTGTTGGGTTTCTGGAATCTTGATTATTATTTGTCTAGGTTTAGACTTTTTTGATCATGGATAGTTTCAGTCCTATATGCCTCACTTATCTGTATATCTAATTCTTCTCCTTTGTTTGGGAAGTTTTCTGTCATTAATTCTGAGCACAGCTTTTTTAAGTCATTTGTATTTTCTCTTGCTACTTCATGGATTCCTATCATCTTATGTTATTCTTTTTTGCATCATCTAGGAGTTGTTGGATCCATTTTTTATGGTCCCTTACTGATTTTAAGAGACATCTCTTTTCATGGTCACTAATTGCAATCCCATCTTCTATAGCTGAAATTCTATCTTCACATTTATTTATCATGCTGTGAAAACTTTCAGTAGAGTTTTTAATCTCATGGATATCTGTTTGAATCTGTTTCATGGATTCCATTTCTTTCCTATGTTGGGCATTCATTGTTTCCATTTCTTTCTTATGCTGGGCCTTCATAGCTTCTATCATGGTCCTGAGCTCACCTTTTTTTGGTCAGTTTCTGTTCTAGAGTCTCTAATCATGTCTTTCATTGTGCTCACCATCTCTGTAAGTTATCTGGGAAATTATTTCTGTTTTGAATTTTTCTAGAGCCTGATTGATCTGTTGTGTTACTTTCTGTGCTATGAGTTCAGGATGCCCTGGTGGTTCACTGCCAGCCTTTTCATCCTCTTTTGCCTTAGAGTTTGCCATTGTTTAACTGCAAGTCTGTCTTTGTGTCTTGCTTAAGTGTTTTCTCATTTTCATTGTTGTTGTTGATTTGTTCTTGGTTTAATTCCTGGGTTATTACTTAAATCTTCCTGATATAGTTGTGCTTTAGCTTTTGAGTCTCTAATGACTCATAGACATTCTCACTTTAGTAATATCAGAAAAGACATATCATTAAATCACTCACAACTCTTTAGTCAAGTTGCTACAATCAGCAAAACAATAGGATCAAGCACAACTTACAAATTGACCATTTGTGGTCGTCATTAATCTATAACCTTTAAACAATGGGAATTAAATCAAAATCAAGGAGCAGCCCAAAATATGTTTACAGTGAATAAACTCTTCAATATAGCTTCTTTGCCCTTTAGGATGGGGGCTTATACAGAGTTAGGATGAGAGGAGTAGATAGGTAAAAGAATTAGAGAAGATTTCAAGTGAAGCCAGAGGACTCAGGATGACTACACAAACTTTAGGAAACTGTCAAAGACAAGTGGGAAAGACAGAGTACAAGAATAAGGACAAGAATTTAACAACTGAACAGTAATAGGGGCTCACTTTATTTTGAAACTATTGACCCTTGAGTGAAGGAAAATGATAGAAGAAAAAAAAATAATGAAAGAAGAAAAATGATAGAAGAAATCCAAGTTAGGTCAGGAAAAGGAACAGAAAGGGAGATGAAGAATCATATGGGGGATCAATGGACTGAGTTCGAAAAAGAAGATAGAAAAAAGAAAGAATTTGCAGAGTGGAATGAGAAAGAGAAAGAAGAAAAGGAATTTAAAGTGCCCTTTTTAGACTATAGCTCTGATGTCATAATAGACAATGTGCACAGCCCTGTACAGAAGTAATCCCTTCAGTCTCAGCTAGCCAATGGCTGACCTCTGAGATTCAGGCTGAATTTGGTCTGCAAGGCCCAAATTGAGCTCCATGACCTTGTGCAGGGTTGAACTTTGCAAGGTTCTACTACAGGTTCCCTCTGCCCTTTCTCCAAAGATATTTAAAGTTCTAATGGAAGGTGGTGCTCTCTCTAATTTAACTATGGAGATCCGATGTTCCATTATTGCAGTTGTTCACTTCTTTTCTATCTTCTGGAGCTCAGAAAAATGACCTTTATGACCACCTGTGCCTCTGCAGAATCGATCCAAGAACTGGCACAATCAAGAGTCCTAAGAGTATGTGGGGGGTATTGCAGGGCACCTGCCTGGTGAACTAGTCCTCACCTGTTGGCTTGAGGCAGGCTGAAGTGAGAACAGAATCTCTGAATGGCTGTCCCAGACCTCCACATTCCATCTTCCTCTGGATACAGGAAAGGGTGAGGGCTGGGTGAGGGTGTGGCCAACCAGTCCTCACCAGTTGGCTTGAGACAGGCCAGAATGAGAAGGGGATCTCTGCATGGCTATCCCAGACTTCCACTTTCCATCTTCTGCTGGATGCAGGCTGCAGAGAGGGCCTCATCTATTTTTTTTTTATTAGTTTCTATTCTAGAGTCTCTAATCATGTCTTTCATTGGGCTCACCATCTCCATAGTTACCTGGGAAAATTATTTTGTTTTGAATTTTTTTTGAGCCTGATTGTTCAGTTTTACTACTTCCTGTGCTATGAGTTCAGGGTGTCTTAGTGGTTGATTGTCAAACTTTTCCACTCATTTCCCTTATGCTTTGTTGTTGGTGAACTGGTAGTCTGTGTTTGTGCCTTGCTTAAGTGTTTTATTTTTGTATTTTTGTTGTTAGGTTGTCTTTGGTTTAATTCCTGGGTTAGTACTTCGATCTTCCTGATATACCTGGTCTTTAGATTTTGAGTCCTTAATGACTCAGAGACTTTGTAATTTTCATAATATCAGAAAGAATAACTCATTTAATCAATCACAACTCTTTAGCCCAATTGATAGAATCAGCAACAGAATAGAATCAAGCACAATTTTGAAATTAACCATTTGTGGTAGTCTTTAATCTATCACCTTTAATCCATGTGAATTAAATCAAAATCAAAGACCATCCCAAAATATGTTTATAGTGAATAAACTCTTCAATATAGCAACTTTACCCTTCAGGATGGGGATTTAGAAGGAATTCAGAGCAGAGGAATAGATAGGCAAAAGAATTACAGAAGGTTTCAAGTGAAGCCAGAGGACACAGGATAATCACACAAACTCTAGGAAACTGTTGAAGAAAAGAGGGAAAGACAGAGCGCAAGAACAATGACAAGAATAGAACAATTTAACAGTAATATTGAAGCTATAAATTGTACTCACTTTCCTTTGAATCTAATGAGAATCAAATGAAGGAAAAAGAGAGAAGAAAAGGACAAAGAAGAAATCCAAATTAGGGCAGGAAAAGAAACAAAAAAGGAGATAACTAATAATATGGGGGAGAAAGAGACTGAGTAGGGAAAAAAGAAAGGAGAGAGGAAGAATTTGCAGAATGGGAAAAAATAAAAATTTAAAAATAAGAGGAAAAGAAAGAAAAAAAAATTGAAGAGCCTCTTTCAGGGTATATCTCTGCTGTCACAATAGATAATGTGGGCAGCAATGTGCAGAAGTAAGTCAGTTAGTCTCAGCTTGTCAATGGCAGATCCCTGAGATTCAGGCTGAATTCTGGTTGTAAGGCCCAAGTTGGGCTTCCTGATCTCCTGAAGGGTTAACTCTGCAAGGTTCTACTGCAGGTTCCAGCTGCCCTTCCCCTGAAGATAATCCAAATTCTGCTGGAAGGTGGTGATTCACACAACTTGCCAACTATGTAGGTGTGATGTGTCTTTATTCTATTGTTCGCTTCTGTTCTATATTCTGGAGCTGAGTAATATGGCCTTTATGACCACCTGTGTCTCTCCAGTGTGGATCCAGGCACAGGCACAAGGAGGAGGCCCAAGAGTAGGGTGAGGGTGGATGTTGCAGAGGCACCCATGCAGTTGGGTGGTGGGCAGTTCTCACCAGTCTGTTCTGATGAAGGCCAGGGGCACTGGAGGTGGAGGAGGAGGAGCCATGAGCTCCCCATGCAGCTGGGCCATGGGTGGTTCTCACTGGTCTGCACTGATGAAACTGCAAGATTCTTCATGTACTTTCATACCTTTGCATAAAGACCTTCCATTTGTGAAGGCAGCTGAGAAGCCCACTTTTATTAAGGTTTAAATGACTAAAAAAGTTTAGAGTAACTCATTTGGACTATGTAAACATTTTTAAAGGGCATAAAACCTGAAACTAGAAAGTGCTACTCTTTGGACTAAGTTTTTAGTTCAACAAACCAAAATAGCTTAAAATAAATAAAGTGCTGACTAGCATCTCCCTAATAATGTCATCTTGGTCACCACCTCTTGGAATGTGCCTAAGGATATCACCAGCCAGACCACATGGTTGAACTTTTAGACTGTCAATCTGGCAACAGCTGTTAAATTCACTCTGAGACCAAATAAAAGGGAACATTTTGAAATTGGATTGAATAAACGTTAACAGTATAAAAGATTCAGAAATCATGATTGGATAGCCATGGGTCTCATGGTTTACACAACCTAATCTGTGAATGCTGTGAAGTTGAGTAAACCTCATACATCCAATAGAATTGGCCCAGGACAAGATTTTACTTGTGGCAGAAGCACATTTCCTTCTGTTCTCACTGAATAGCCAAATAGAACTGGCTGATTATTTGCCACATGCCACCAAGAGATATCTTAGCACATCTGATAGACTGCAGCACAAGAATTCTACTTAACATAAATTTTATTGCATCTCAACAACTGTTCCAGCAAATAGGCATTGCTATCTATGGGAAGCTATATTCAGATTGTCATTTTTTCATATTTTTGCATTTGTATTTCGCCCATTCCAGTGCAAGGTAAAATTGATAAATGGAAGGACTTATTGTGAGTGGCAGAAACCTGTGGTTGCATATCTTTTGCAAGCCTGGAATATTAGGAAGCATTGTGGGGCATGAGCAGATTTTTTATGTAATCACAATCATTGTCAAGATGCAACAGCCTTTTTCTTTCCCATTTTTCCAGCTTCTTTCTTCCTTTATCCCTCTTCTTCCCTCTTATTTCCATCAATCTTGTCTATATATTATTTTAATAAGAAATAAAAAATATAACAGAATAGCCAGGAAAAAAAATCAGCAAAAAATCCAAATAAATATCATTCTCTGATCAGTAGAATTGTATAAATCCATTGTTTAGTAGACAGAGATGATACTCATTCAGGATACTTAGTTCTTTAAAATATTAAAATGCCTCTTTAGCAAATGGTGTCTATTTGAATATAGCTTTGTCCAAAGATCCTTGCTGGTTTCATAAGCATCCTGAGACCCTTAAGATTGCCTCAAGACATTGAAGATAGTGACTTAGGCCTTGGCTTGGTAGGGGGGCAACAAAAGTAGCTCTTGATGTCTAATCTGCTTATCCAAAGCTCACATTAGCTGTGAACTGCAAAATTTTTCACATCTAGCATGCCCCACAAAGGCTCAAATGGAAGGCTGCTGTGGGATAGGAGACGATAAAATGAATTGCTTCTGTGTCATTTTTTTTTCTTTGTTGTTGGTGGTACAAAATCAGACATTTAGTCCTGTTGGACTTTTGGTGAAGAGCTGAAACAATGTTTCTTTGCTCATCAAAATATATGTGTTTAAGTATTGAATATCAACTCTTTGTGTAAGTAAGTAGATGAGTAACAGTAAATAGACATGTCCAGGCCATGGGTCAAGGACTCCCTGCAGTTCTCAGTGCTAATGCAAAAGCTCTTTTGTAGTGTACTGTAACCCTTAGAGCCCTCACTTAGCAGTATGTAAAATGACTTAACTGCTGTACATCATTATTTGTAGGTGCCCTTCTCTTGTTGGGGCTCCCAGAAGCATTTGAATTTTACCTTTTGGATATTTCTTCCTTCCACAATTCAATAATCATAAAAATGTTTCCTATCTTTAGCAGGATTCATGTCTTTTCAATCACAGTTAACAATGGTATTCTCTGACGGAAACTATATCCTTTGCACATTATTATGTGCATTTCTTCGAACCTTCCATTTGTAAGCTGTGATTGGGTCTGCACAGATTAAAATAGCACCGAGAGAGCCTATTTAAGGTTTGGAATGAGTGGACCTGAGCATTAGAGATATTCTGGCAAGCACACACCTCATAAATCCCCTTGTTAAGTCTGTAGTGCCTGCAATGGAATGTGCAGCTCAGGCGCCCTCGTTAGTGCAGAGGTAGATTGTAAGGAATATCACAGGTCCAAGGAGAATAAAGAAGGAAAGGAAATGGGAAAGACTTTCTTCTTGAATTCACTTGCTGCCCTTGGCATGCTGAGATGCAGATGCACCTGCCTGAAAGGCCATTATATTGTCTAATTTTACCCTTATGTAAATAAAACACACATTGTTATTATTATTACTACTATTATTATTATTATTTTGGTAAGGGGATCCTTGTGCTTGCAAGGCAGGCAGTGGAACCACTGAGCTAAATCCCTGGGCTCACACACTATTATTTATAAAAGGAAATCAGAGTGGTCTATATGAGCATGTGAAAAATAGCAAACAGTTCATTGGTAAGATATGGTAAGTGATGCTAAATTGCTAAAGATTAAGCTCATGATGGCATGTCTGTAAATTGAACATCTATTTCCCCCCCAAAATTCACATTATTAAATAACAATATGTTAACCTGACAGAGTCATGTGTTAGAATAGTGCTTCATAACCTTGTTGGCACTTCAGGGTCTTCTGGATGTGTTTTAAAAATATTGCTGCTTAGTGGAAAGGAAAGAAAGGAAAGGAAAAAATTCGAGAAAAGGAAAATAAAATGGAAACAAAGTCTTTGTAAATAGGGAGCAATGGAGTTGTTGAAGAGAGGGCAAGGGAAAGGGTGGAAAAAAAAAGAACCAAGATATATCGTGTAAAGGTACAAATTCCCAATGATGAATGTTATCATATTGTATACCTAAGATGTACTGATAAACTTAATGAAAAATAAGTTGCTATTTGGTCCTATGCAGGTAGATTTACATTTGTTGGTTTGGTTTATGGCCTGGGTCAGTGGTGGCAAGCCTATCTTTTAAAACAAAAGATTATAATGACTGAGTTGTTTTTTCTAAACTAATGCTCAAGTATCCAGGTTTATTGCAGCATTGGCTCTTCATGACAAATAAGTGGATTTGAGGTTGCAGTTTGGGCATTCATCTCTGAAAGTTTCACCATCACTGGTCTGGGTTATCAGGGTTTATTAAATCTCCATGGAGCATTTTAATAGGCAATACATGTTGGGAAACTATTTGAACCTTTCGTTTAATGTAAGGTTCCTTGGTGGCCGAATGCTACATTCTTCAAACCACTACTTAGAGAACAATTATTTAAAAAATTTAAGGCATGGAACTAGTATTTGAATGAAGAGACTGAATTTTTAATTGGTTGTATCTGGAAACATGATTTGATAGCACAGTTTAATATTATGCTACATATAGTTTGCCAACAACCAGAAGTGTATATATGTTATAATGTATACTATTTCAGAACAGTAAAACTCTGGAATTCACATAGTTAATGCATTTAATATGAAATATTTTCCTGTGGGTACATAGCACATCAATGTTTCTGTATTACAAAGTAATATTTGTTTCCCTTTGGAAGAGACAATAGTCTCTAGACAGAATATAATAGCAGCTGAAATCTGGTGAAGATTTGCCTGATTTGATTACAGTTAATTAAGAACATCAGTGTTTTTGAGAATTGAACTTGCTCTGAAACAGAGACAAGGGAGCATTGTTTTGACACTTCAAATGGTGTGTGAGTTGAGTGAAGTCTGTTGGAACTTTGAGATCAGGAAATGGCTTTGATGCAGTTATTTACCATTGCTTGGCTACCTACCAGCATGAAGGATAAGTTCACTTCATTAGTAACTTTAAAATCTTGTTGAAGAGACCATGAAATGTTTATTAAAAGGAATTGTGGGACAGCATTTTCTTCCTCCAGCAACAAATGACTTTTCTCATCTATCTTATTAAATCTGAGTAGGAAAAAAGTGTGAATATTTAAACTGATTGTTCATTTTCCAATAAGATGCAGAGCTTCAAGGTGAGGCATTACTAGGTAGCCCTTATTTGTCAGGCATCTATTTCCATTTTGTAGTTTGGAGGAAAAAGGCACCTAAGAGAAAATAATATACGCATTTACACTGAGAAGTAGGCTGATGGTTGATGGACAACACTCTCTCCATGGTGCCCACAAGCATGTGTTTAAGAACTATTTATAATTTTTGAGAGTGCAATTCTTGAATATAAAGGACTCGGTGCATAGATAGTTACAAAACATTTTACACGTCCCACTAAAAAGTGTTACAGGCATATTTGTAGGGCTGATATTTTTCTCTCCAAATTGAACCTCTAGACAGCATGCCTATTTTTAATTTATCTCTCTCACAATGAATTGCACATTATATTTCCTTAGCTTATAGTTTACAGAGAAGTCAAGGAACTTGAAAATTATTATTGTCTTTGTGTTCTAGGCAGGTAAGCTCAGTCTCTAAGGCTTCCAAACAATAGGTGCTTCCAGAAAGATTTTTTTTTGAAGCAAGAAAAGGAATAGGAAATCATGATTTACAGAAATAAAGAGTAAAAATTTGTGATTATTAAAGATAGAATTTTACTAACTTGCTACCATTTTTGTTTTAATGAGATCCAATCTTGTCTAAATTGTACAATTTTTGATACATAAGTGTTTTTTTCTGTTTTCTATAATGCTAAGCATCACTCAACACAAAAATTATATATTGTTTCCTATAGTCTGCAGTGTGTGAGGATTTTTTTTTATTTTATTGAGTTTATTGGTACATTTTAGGGATACAGTACAGTTACATTCATTGTTGGGATCATCTACCTTTACATGGCAAGTCTTGATTCTCATTTTTTCCCCTTAACTCTGCCCTCCCTTCACCCCCTCCTCCCCTCCCCATCTACAAACACTTTATTTTCATCTTTTCATTCTCTCACATTTTTTTCTTTTCCCTTTTTGTTCTTCCCCTACGCATCACACCTTCCCTACACCTTTAGCGCCTTTCTTCAAATTTCTAAATGCCAGTAATCTTATTAGAATCTTATGCATTGTTGCAGAATATTCACACCAGGGAAACTATTTGGTATTTACACATGTGTGACTTATTTATTTCACTTAGGAGTATATCTTCAATATGTATCCATTTTCCTATGAATGAATCTATTCTCTCGCTCTTTATGGCTGAGTAATATTCCATTTTATAGAAAAACCACAACTTCTTTATCCAGTTTCCAAC
>NW_022900936.1:54327790-54334530 GCF_012274545.1 Fukomys damarensis
ACTGAACACAATCTACAAGGCCTAACTTTAGTTTCCTTACCCTCAGGGTTGAACTCCACTCAGTTCTATTACAGGTTTCCCCTGCCCTTTGTTTAAAGATGTTCAAAGTTGGGAGCTCAGAAAACTACCCTTCATGGGAACCTAAGCCTCTGCAGAGTTGGTCTAAGGACTGGCCCGATCAGGAGTTTTGAGAACGGGGGGGTGGGGGTGTTGTGTGGGTGTTTCAAGGGCGCCCGCGCGGCTACCTTCCTTCCTGGGTCTGTTGTCGCACAGGCCGGGAGCTCGCGCGCACACCACCGGGTGGTCGCAGGCAGGCAGGCAGACAGGCAGCTGCAGAAACCCCCTCCGGGATCTTTGGGGCCTTCCTGGTCTGTTGTCGTGCAGGCTGGGAGCTCGCGCGCACGCCGCCGGGTGGTCGCAGGCAGGTAGGCAGACAGGCAGCTGGAGAAACCCCCTCCGGTGTCTTTGGGGCCTTCCTGGTCTGTTGTCATGCAGGCTGGGAGCTCGCGCGCACGCCGCCGGGTGGTCGCAGGCAGGTAGGCAGACAGGCAGCTGGAGAAACCCCCTCCGGTGTCTTTGGGGCCTTCCTGGTCTGTTGTCATGCAGGCCGGGAGCTCCCGCGCAGGCCCGAGGATTTTTAATTTTATTCCCTGATAAGAGCAAAAAATGCTAACTCTTGGGTTTAGGAAATCATGAGGTACAATTTGAGGAATGTAACTCAGCATGTCACATAATAAGCACTCAATAAATAATAGCCATTGGTCTCATATATAATACCATCATAGTTATCACATCTTATTCATCTCATATTTTATGACCAACTAAACTTAACATCTTGTGAATTAAGGTATTTGCCCTAAAATTAAGAAGATTTTGCTGAAGTGGGGTCAAATATGGGTCCTCCTGAAAGTTAATCTGATGCTTTCAAAACATGTGCAACCCTCTTGCTTATGTACAAGCTTGCCTTGGGTAGAGTCTTTGTTGTGGTGCTCCTCAGAATCGACTTACTTTTCTTCTTTCTAGCCATGCAAGCATCTCTTATCCTCTCCTTAAGACTCTGTTTCCCCACCTTCCTTGATCGGGGCTGCTTTGATCTGAAAGTTTTTGTGTCTCAAAAATTATTTTGTTGGTACTCCAATCTCCAAGGTGATAATATTAAAAGATGGGATTGTTGGGAAGTAAATTAGGTCTCGAGGGAAGACCTCAGGAGTGAAATGTTATGCTTATCAAATAGACCCGAGAGAGACTACCTCATGCTCATACTTTCATCAATTCTGTCACATGAGGGACACAATAGGAAAGTTTGCTTTATGGAACAGAAAGGAGGCCTCTCTGGGCACCAACTTTGTCTATGCTTTGCTCTTGGAATTCCCAGCCTTCACAACTGAGGGAAGAATATATCTATTATATAAACCACCTTTGCATTATGTGTTATAGCAGTCCGAATAAACAACACGAGCAAATATGATTAATTTGTTTAATGGCATAAGGTTAAGATAGATATATGCCAGTTTCAGGACTTACATCTGTTCCTGTATGATCCTATCCTCCATTCTCCTTTTCTTTTCTTTGGAACATGTGGAAACCCTTTGGTCCAGATAGTTGAGCTGCCTACTAGTAAGTTTCTGGGTCTCTGAATCATTGATTGAAGGAGATCCACTGAGCAGAATGACAAGGCTTTGCTGAACTCTAGCTTATGGGAGAAATAGAGTTTGGTGGTTAAGACCCTGAGATCGCAGGGTTTCTTTATTATTGTAGCACAGCCTATCTAGGTTAAGAGTCTATGACAAGTTCAGGACTTCATGAAATGTATTTTTATCTGATAGAGAAATCTCATTAGTTGCTCCTCGTTTTCGAGGTGAAACAACCCAGGACTACTTTCAATGATAAGAAGCACTGATCAGTTTGCCCCAAATTTCTGTATTTCCCTGTCTTTTCTTTATTTAACTTAGTTGTAAATAAACTGTGACCTTAGGCACGTTTCTCATGTGCTCTTACCTCAGTTTCCTCGTGATGAAATAGAAATAACATTGTTCCCCTCTTTAATGTTCAGGGCTGTCAAAAAGATAAATGAGTTGGTAATTATTAGAAAAGTAGTGTATAAGCATAGAGCATTATGCTGTTATTATGTTATTCTCATTAGAATAGTAAAAACATGCTTCTGTGCTGTGGATGTAGGAAATGTTATAAAGGAAAGATTTATTATTTCTTCAGTGATTGGTTTTTTCTTTGTAGAATTGGAATAATTCCTTTAGGTTACATTGATAATCTACTTATCTTAAAACTTGAAGGCATCTTAACATGTCCACATGAATATTTAAAATGTTTTGGGGCACTGATATTAAGATGATTATGTGAGGTAAAGTGATTGATATAAAGAAAAGTGCAGAGGGCTTTTCTTGTGGTTTCATATTGCTGAACAAATGTGCAGTTACTTCCACCCTTGGTATGAATGAAAAATAGTTACCATAACTATAGGCTTAGCAACCCTTCAAAAAAATACAAATAATAGTGTTTCCTAAAGTGACATTAAAGATTAAAACGTTTTAATTCCTAGGAAGTCATATGTTATATTGTTAAGCAGTGTTAATATTTAACCCTACTGAATTTTTTAATTTAGGTAAATATTGTAAAGATTTCCTTGTAATATTGTTGAACCTTAACTAAATTATGCGATATATATTCATTTTTAATTTGAGTACAATATTTAAGTATTTTATCTAATATATTTAATCTATAGTAGGTTTAAACATGTCAGGAGTTAAAATAGGATTCATCACAGAGTAGTTCTCTTACTTCAGATGTCCACTTGGTAGAAAAATTAACATTCCCAAATTTCTTCCAAATCCTTCTAGTAATTCTTAGAAAGTCATCAATATACCTATACTTCACTAAGCCCTGTACACAGTGACCTCAGGACAGTGGCCTTTCTGTTTCTTCATCTTTGGTTCATTGATAGCCAAAGCAGGAACCAGGCTATAACCCAGTCTCAATGGTGCCTTTTGGTCTAACGCTGATGCCTGCAAACATGCTCTGAGGTTAATCAAACACAGCTGCCGTGCCACTGATGGTGCCTGATGAAGCTTTGATGTGAAGAGGCTTCTGCTGAACCCTGTTCCAAATCCCACAATGGTGAGAATCACATTACTGCTAATGTTAGCAAAGCTGTCTTCTTAGTTTTCAAGATGAACATGAGGGTATCACTTTATTCTAATCACTTTATCCAGAGACATTCCAATCACTTTATTCTAGAGACTGTAGGACAGCAGCTGGTTTACTTTTCCACATCCTTTGCTATAATTCCCATTGCCAACAAATAAGATAAGTGCTTCGTGAAAAACCCGAGGGGAAAATGGATTAAACTGGTAACAACCATGTTGTGTTCACAATCCCAACTTCAGGTTCTTTCTCCTCTTTGTCATGCAATGGACTATAATTCTGTTTTATTTTTGAGAGATTCAATTTTGTTATTTTTCCTTATTTGTGGGATCCTAAAAATGAAGTGGACATGTAACACTGACTAGGCAACTAGAAAGCCAAATGTGTTAATCCTGACAAGTACCTAAACTTCACCTTCTGTAAGATGTTGAAAAATCAATAGGCTGGAATCCCAAATAGGTGCTTCCACATTTTACCCTATACATGTCACCTTCTCTCTTCCAAAATGAGACTGGTGGCTAAAAGTAATGTGCAAGGATCAAGAAATGTGTGTGTGTGTGTGTGTGTGTGTGTGTGTGTGTGCATGTGTGAAAGGTAGATAATATTTCATCATCATTGGGAATTATTAAATTAAATAAGCAAAGCAGAAGGTGCAGAAAGAAGATTGGTGAACCATTGGATAATTCCCAGACACTGGCGGGACATCCAAAAACTGGACAGGCCTCATGGAAGAACATGATGCCTGTCTTAAAATAGATGGGCAATAAATCAATATATAGTAAATCAATGAATACAGATACTTTTTAATTTGCATTCATTCTCCACTACAAATGTGGGCAACCAGCTTTAAGTTAGGAGTGACTATCTCTATATTCATCAAATGAAACAGTATATCAAAATTTATTTTAATCACATTGTGCCCTTTTTGATGAAAGAATATCATAATAAAAATGGAACTGAATAAAAGTGGATGGCAGTAAAAACTGGAAAGATGGATATGCAAAATATAACGCATTCCAATCATTAAAAAACAGAAACTAAAGGAATTCTATTATGAGTAAACTTTACAAGTAAGTACAGGAACAAAAATATCAGTGGTTTCAGAAAAATGCCAAATAAGTGACATGTCAGCTATCATAATTATGGAATTAGGGCAAAAGCAAAGAGATTATGCAGTGCTTTCTTTGTTGTCACAGTGATATTGTTACTCCATGACTGGATTTCAGGTGTTGTTTAGAAGTGGTAGCAAGAAACAAGCAGGTTTACTGTGATTGGGTTATTTTGTTTTAGCGAAAAATTAGAATGGAATTGTTTTTAGAATATGAGGCAGTTTTATTTCACAACTTTGTAATTCTTTTTTTCAATTTTTATTTTAACAAACATATTAAACCTAAGAGGTATCTATAAGACAATCTTTTTGAATTCAGTGTTTTCTTTGCTAACATCTTATTTATTAGAATTTTTAAAGAGTATAAGTTTGCTAGGTGTCATAGGTGCTGTTGTGATAATAAATGAATGATACCAGGCAAATCTTTCCAGACAATATATTGACTTTAGCTTGAGTAGCTGGGTTCCCTATTTCTATGCCTGAGGTTAAGAGATGAAGACTGGAATTAAGACTGCTGTCTCAATTTGGTTTTCTCTAAAATATAGGTTACTCTCTTAAGTCACATAGGAAGAAAGTAACGTACAATAAGGTTTCAAATTCCATAGGAAGGAAATAATGTAAAACAAGGTTTCAAATTCCAGAGATGAAAGGCAGCTATGAAATTCGTGTACATTACCAACAACAAGACAGGAAAATCTTCGCAAAGAAGGTGAGAGTATAGGAGCAGAGAGAGACGGGGTGGGGGGACATTAACAGAGTTATGCAAACATATAGTTTAACCCTGGATTCACACAAAATTCACAGAATAAAATGATGACTTAAAATTTAGAAATCCATGTAATCCTATAATTTGGGAAATGATTTAGATGGTTTCAAAGCATTAAATAATAACCCAGAGTTAGCACAGTAGATTTTAGTTTTGTTACTCAGTAGCTATTAGACTTAGGCTAAATTTTTCAATTTTTTAAGGTTTTACATCCTTTTGTGTAATATGAGGAAATTAAACTAGATAATAAAACAAAACCAAAAGTTCTCTAAAACTGTGAAATTTTAAAATAGTAAGCATTGAGCTATCTTTTCTTAAATATCTCAACTTCAGAGTTTGGGAGTCTCATCAGATGACCAACACTGAACCTACTATGTCAATGTCTCAAATTCTATGCTGCGCAAATTCCGATTGATTTCAGGGACATATGTCTGGTCAGCAAAATATCGAGTCACCAGCTTTGATCAACAAGCCTAGCTTCACTAGATGACCTTACATACTAAAACACGGTGTAGAATGAGGTTTTATTTTTCTTGATTCTGAATCGCAAATTGTAGGGCAAAGATTAAACACTTTTCTTCCTTAAGATAATGAGAATTAATTTCTTTATGCCCAGTCAAACTTTCAAGTTCCAAAAGAGGAACTTTCAAAAAATTGGTTTTTAAATCTTGTGATCTCTCTTAGCCCCCAAGGGTAAACAGGTATTATTCTACTTCAATAATGAAAAGCCATTTTGTGACTCATTTTACTCTTTTGTGCCAGCAAAAATGACTTATGAAATCTACAATATTAAAGCAAATGATTCATCACAATCTTTACCTCAGTAAAGTTCATAAAATTTGAACGTAGGGCTCATTTTATATCTGAAAAACTTTGATTTATATACCAAGAGACAATTTTAGATTTTTTTATTAAAATGTGCTTTCTTTTTAAAAGTTACAAAGTTTTAAAGTATCTTCATTATGTTACTCAAAAGTTCTCAGTTTTGTATATCTCTGAGTTAAATGGTAAGGAAAAAAAACAAGTCTGGAGATGAATATGTATAAATTTTGTTTTTAGAAAACCCAGACTTTTCTTTTGCCTTCACTATCAAAATGTGTTAAACCAAATTTAGTGTCCAGTTGAATTGATGTGCTTAGTTCTGATAGTAGCTTCATTGTTCAATTTCTTTAGAAATATGCTCTTCTCAAACACAGAGCAGTGTCTTCTACCTTTGCTAAACTTCAAAATTTGATACCAATTTCATGGATACCCTGAAAAATGCCATATTAATTTACTGACATAGTTCATATAACTTTTTTTCAATACAAAATTAAAGTGAAAATGGCCAGCTTCACTGTGCACAAGGCACATAATAGCAAGTGTCTAGCTCTGGATGCCTAGATCTGTGCCCACAGGCTTCTGGATCATGAGGACTCTGACCACCTTCGCGCACAGAAGCATTTAGGCCACAAATATGACTCCCAAATTTTGAATAATTTTAACACAAAAGCCAGTCACTATCTCTGAGATCCTGTACCATTTCCTATAAACTTTCATATTTCCCTTTCTTTCAAACTAGTTTTTACCAAAAGGAAATGAAATATTTTGAATATCACAGGCAAACTTTCATGAGAGTAGTTTTTGACAACACCTATTCAAAAAGACTGAACAGGGCCTGCAATTTAGCTCAGTGGTTCCGCTGCCTGCCTCGCAAGTTGCAAGGCC
>NW_022900936.1:54334552-54337528 GCF_012274545.1 Fukomys damarensis
AAAAAAAAAAAAAAAAAAAAAAAAGCCGAACAAATTTTTATTTGTTTTTCCTCATCTCAGATCACTTTTGGGATAGCTTTCTGAACTACAGATGTAGACTTTTTTTTTCTGTAGCAAGCGTGGAATTTCCTTTCTCATGTTTCAAAAACGTAAGAAATTAATTCAGAGGAGAGATCTACATGTAACATAAATTCTTTCAGTTGGGGAACTTACTTCATATCACCTAAAAATTGTGACTGGCTTTTCCATTACAGTGTTGCATCTCCCCCCCTTCTCTCTCTAATATGATACCCACAGAAGTTGTTTAATATCCAATTTAGCTCTGGTTTTGTGGTGTTTTGCTACCTAAATGTTTCACTTTTTACTTTTAGCCTCATGTTTGATGGTCCACTCATCATCATTTTAGGCCTTTATTGTCAGTGTCCAGCAAAATCCTACTTACTTTAGGTGATATATGTTTGTAAAAGATAATCACTATTCCATGGGACCAAGTGGCTGGTGATTTGACAGCAAAATAAGGATTTATTCCAAATACTATTCTTGGAAGTGATGAGTGCACTCCCACTAACCCTGCTGGAGCTCTTCCTAAGCACTTAAGAAACAAAACAAAATAAGTTACCCAGCCTCACTCTACAAGGATCTATGTCATCCACCTTATGAACACTCTGCCATCGCTCACCTCACCAGGAGGTAGGATATGTCTAGTTGTGTGCTTGAAATCAAAGTGATATTTTCATTCCATTCTGTGACTTACATCTTAATTTTTCTATTAGGCATGCCTTGTGGTTATAATGTGGTTGCACCAAAAAATCAGAACACTCTGAGGCAGAACTTCTGAGTGCAGAGACACCCTTGATAGAGTCCCATCAAGTTGTCTGATTCCAAGGAGGGAGCATCTAGAAGCAGCCAGTGACTTGCTGTTATTGTCCATCTTTTTTCCTGTCTACAGAGACTTAGCAGTACAGATTCACTGAGATTGGCTGCTTTATTTTTATATCTTATTTTGCATTTTTCCAAAATTGTATTGACAATTCCAAAAATATAAAAAAGGATTATACAGTGAACACCGATATGCTTACCACCTATAAATAACCTTTTGCTATACTTGCTTTATCACATATTTATCAACCCATCCTTATCAGTGTATTTTATCTTTGAGATGCATTGAAAATACATTGTAAACTTAAGACATTACCCTTAAATCCTACATCATCAGATAATTAAGTAAAATGTAGTATATTTCATATATAGTAAAAATCATTTGATGATTTTAGGAAAAAACTATATGCGTGTGTAGCATAAACCCCCATTCAGACATAGAACATTACTTCTACCTCAACACAGCTCCCCATATTCCATTCCAGACAGGCCTTTTAATTTTTAAGTGTACAGTGTAATGGTTTTTAGTATATGCACAAGTATATGCAACCATGACCACCATTGACTCTGGAACACTTTCACCAAAAAGGAAAAATAAAAACCACACCCTTTTGATATCATACTACCCCATATCATTCCCTACTTCTGTACCCCGTAAGCAAGTGTTGCTTTTTGTATTTGTATTTAAAGGTCTCTCTTTCTAGACATTTAATATGAATGAATCATTTGTATGATATTTTATAAACAGCTTCTTTCACTTCATTTACCTTGCAGCACATATCATTACTTTACTCCCTTTTATGTGCAGATATTCCATTATATGGATCTATCATACTTTCGTTTACACATTTATCCCAGAAGGCATATTTGGGATGTTTACATCATTTGAGCTTATGAATAATACTTCACCTAAAATAGAACCGCTGCTCCATGGGTGAGGGCAGGACATTATAGGGAATGTTAACTACAAAAGGAAACACAGTTTTAAATTTTAGATAATCACTCTGGCATTGTTTTGAGGTTTGCAAAACTGGCAAACCTAGCAGAGGACTTTACCATAAAACTGAAGCTGAAATATAACAAGATACTGCGACTGGTTAGGATTTCACTTTTCTAACCTGTTAGCAGGATCTCTAAATAGTAAACCACCCAGAGTCTGGCTCATCTGCTCAAAAGTGATCTGACACTATCAATAAATTTCAACCCAAACTGGCACAGGACCAATTTATGGGTCTGAGAAGGCAAACCACAGAGGTTATAATCCAAGCCTTCGCCTTCATAAAGAAGTTGAATATTCTAGAATGTTATAGGTCCTCTCATACTCTATTTATTTATTTATTTTTTTCTTTTTATTGAGTTTATTGGTACAGTCTAGGTATACAATACAGTTACATTCATCATTGGGATCCTGTACCTTTACATGATAGGTCTTGATTCTCATTTTTTCTCCTTGTCCCTGCCCTCCCTTCACTCCCTCCTCGCCTCCCCATTTACAAACACTTTATTTCCATTTTTTCAATTTCTCATTTTTTTCCTCTCCCTTATTACCTTCCCCCCTTCCCACTTTCCCTACACCTTTAGCCCTTTACTTCCTATTTCACATTATTAATTATCTTATTAGGATCCTATGTACTAGTATAGTTTTTCACTCCAGAGAAACTATTCAGTATTTCAGTTAAAGAAATCTCTGTATGAACATTAAAAATAGGGAATCCTAAAATAAAACTAAAAAGGAAAGTAAAAGAGAAAAGGCAATAATGTAAGATTAAAATAATCCTTAATTCTGCAGATGAAAATGGTCCCTTAACATGTTCAAATTGCTTCTTGCTCTTGTAGTCTTATCTTACTCTTTTTTTTTCATTATTTAGAGAATACTTTATTAGTTTCTGTAATCAAGCCCACATAGATATGACCTTACATATTTAATACATACAGTACATTACCCTGGTACAAATGGAAAAAAAAAAAATTAGCATTTCTAGACCAGTATGGCGGTCCATTTCTGTACAATGCCACCTCAACACAGTAAATTGGGATAACTTTTTCCCAAGTTGACAGCACCGTTAAAGTTTCCAAAAATTCAAATTATATATATAT
>NW_022900936.1:54337619-54374755 GCF_012274545.1 Fukomys damarensis
TATTTATATAAAAAGACCAATAATAGCAGTATGTCATACTGTATTTATTAAGGTAAAAACTGAAAACCTATAGAGAGAGCTAAACAAATTAGTTGTCTTATTTTAGAAAAATTGTTTTCTTTTTAGACCGTGATAAGACAAGTGGCCCACCAAATATTTCAACAACATAATGCATACAAACTTTTAATATGTTGGGTAATAAAAGGGACTTTGCAGACATAATTAAGATTATGTATCTGAAAATAGGGAGATTACCTTGTATATATATGAGAGTCCAATCTAACCACATGGGCCCTTCAAAGCAGTGAACATTGTCTCGCTGAAGCAAGAAAGATGTGACAGAAGAATTCTGAGAGCATCCAAGTGTGAGAAGGACTGGATCCATCAACGTTTGAAAGAAGCCATACAGACAGCACGAGAGAAATGTGGGCAGATTTTAGAAACAGACTTGTCCCCCAGCTGATGGCTGTCCAGGAAATGGGACCTCAGTCCTTCAACTGCAAGGAGCTGAATTCTACCAACGACTTTAATGAGGCTTAAAAACGGTCTTCCCCAGAGTGCCTAGAGTCCAGTCATCTGACAATGGTCTCGACAGTCCTTTTCTTTATTCTTCCTACACAACAAACTACTTTTTCAAATATTTTCATCATAGACTACTTAAATAGTTCTAGAACCATATATAAATGGAATCATAATGTTTTTCATCAGACTTTTAAAATTCAGTATATTTTTGAGATTCCTTCATGCCATCAATTATTTCTTTTCTTTTTTAAAAAAATCAAACTCAGAAAACTTTATATATTTGTTGTGTACAATGTGTGTACTAATTTTCCCCTTTTTGCTGCCCCTTAGTCTGTAGATGCATATATGATAATTTACTTATCCCTTTGTTTTTGATAAACACCTGGGCTGTTTGCCATTTTTCTACTATCAAAATGTTACTACAAATATCCTGTACAAGTGTTTTGTGCGCATGACTTCACTCTACAGTTAAATACCTAGGGGGAGAAGTGATGTATCATGGAATTGTGCATATTTAATTTGGTAAGAAATTGTCAGACTATTTTCCAACATGCTTATACAATTTTATACTTCTACCAAAATGGAGATTGGTCCCCATTTCTTAACACTTTGCTCAGTTCTGATATAATCTCATTATTATGAATTTTTCAGATAAGGATTCCTAATATGGATAAAGGGGAAAATGGAAACATAGAAATTTTCAAGGTCTAAGCCTCGCTGGTCCAGCATTCTTCTTCTGCCTGTTAAAGTGGTCGTTGCTCTCCATTCTCTAAAACTCAAATATTCTACCAAATTAACAGCCTTAGTATCCTTAAGTTTATGGTTTTTATACCTACAGCAATATTTTGGCATAATATGGATTTTATCAACTTAATACATATATGGAGTCAAAGCTGTATCCCCACTCATTTTTTTATAGTGTCTTCACTATAAAAGATAATAATTTGTTTTGGCATATTTTGCAGCATCCCTGCCTTCTACCAACTGGCTTCAGTAGAGTTGATCCCCTGAGTTTTCCAAAATTATTTCCAGACATTGCCACTGTCCTCTAGGAGGAGGCAAACATTTTCCTTGTTGAGATCAGTGCCATAGAGGGTAGAAAAAAGGTACAGAGGCAAATCTATTAGGTGAGGATGAAGAAAACCTGACAAACACTAGGCATTTTAACCATACAGAGGGGCTACCTTAGGTTCTGTTATTATGGATATTCTTTTACAAGTCTTTTGTGCATATATGACTTCACTTTTCAGGTAAATACCTAGAGTCCCACCTTTACACACAGAGGATTTATGTTATCCTTGAATAGCCACCCACTTTGTATCCACATTCATCACCCTATGACCCATCTGAGTCATACCACCCTGTTCTTTGGATCTCATAAATATTATCAATGCTTTGATGTATAACAATTAAGCCACCTGTGTCCATCTCTCTCACTGACACTTTTGAACCTGCCCATGAGCAGGAATAAATGTATGCAGAAAAAGTCCTAGTATAATAGATCTTTGCTAGCTCAAATAAAATTCTCATGTCAAAAGGCTCTTGTGAGTCAAGCTACTTGCCTGTAAATCTTTGTGTCTTCTGTTCAAACAGAAGGGTAGAACTAGCTCCTAATCAGCCTTATATGTGAGCCTGGCTTTTCAGTTTGCTTTTCATTAACAAGGCTATAACTTTGGGCCACATGGCAGCCTTGGGATCCATTTTTCTAAATGGTGGAACCTCTCAAGGCAATGAGATAATTTATTAACATGTCACCCATTTCTAACCATTTAGAATAATGTATATTTTTCTATATCAACTTGTTTTCTGGTTTATCCAAAGATGTTGTGAAATTAACCATGATTTGGAATTTTCTTACTGATACTGATGAAACTCAAAATATAGAAGAAGTGTCAACTTGCTCGCCCTGTTCCCTCATAGACCAATCTGAGCCTGTGTTTAAGTTCACCAGAATACAGAATTTAGTTACCTGGAAATTAGTAAGGAAGGGTACAGGCATCAGTGGCTTTCAGAGACCATCAGTTAAACCTGGCCAGCTTCAGTACGTAGTCCAGATTAACATAATCTGTTGAATAATTTGTCCATGATTTTCCACAACGTCCAAATTTTAGAAGACCTGGAGGAAAGAAGTTGTAAGAAGCAGGCCATGGTAGATGATGGCCAGACTGAGCAAATAAATGCTATCTCTTCTAAATTTCTGAGGGGCTTCTCTCTTCAGTGTCTCCTACTTAACCTAGAGTACCAGTGATACACACATAAAGAATAATTCAGAAAAATGTACACAGAGGCACATACATAGACCCCAATAGATAAACACAGTCACTCAGAGATAAGAACACAGACATGGGGTTTATTTTATCCTTGGGACTATTGCTTACACTGTATTCACACTCATCACCAAATGATCTGGGAAAACTACACTGTCATTTGAATCTCAACGACTGTGTCAACCCTTTAATATCTCTGGTGCTTTGGGCATTAATCTCTTCTTCCTCTGCACTATCGATTTCTCCTTTAATGGATTAAAAAATTATTTCCCAGACACTAATGGTCTCTCTAAAACTAGATTGTATGCCACCTGGGAGAAGAAAAGACTTTGTTTTATAATTGACATTAGATAAACCACACTACTCCAGAAGGCTGAGATAAAAGATTTGATAGAGTGGAGTGATGGTGGTAGAGAGAAACCCACAGGAGCACTACAGGGATAATTATTTTACACTCAGTGAGTGGGTGCCCACTCTGTCCTGTGCTCTGTGCAAAGTGCCAAGAATATTACATCTAACAGATGGAACATGGATTTTATGTTCTGAAACTTACTAATGGAGATTAAGATAGCTACAAAATAGTTTAAAAAATAACATGGATAATGAGACTTCAGCATTTAATATATGACATTTCTAACTAATGTTATTTTCCCCTTTTATCTATTAATCTGTTTGTATTAAGTGATAAGTAAAACTATAATTGTTGTCTTCTTAAAGATAACCCTTGTAAAAAAAAACAACAAAAATCTCATATACAGTAATATGTCATTTATATTTTACCAAAAATTTCACAAAGTCTCTGCAGCATAGGCTAATCCATTTAGAATCTATTGCTTGCTTTCTAAATTGAGTGATATTTACTTGTAGCACAAATTAGCATGTTAGCACACAAAACAATTCTCTAAATGAAAAAGACTTGCTACTCAGTTTAATCTGCTAAATGGTTGTAAAACAAATGTTACTTTTAATGCTATAAATAAAAGAAATACAATCACCTGCATTAACCTACCTTATGTTCATGCAAACTGTTGATAATTGACATCTATTTAAGGGCTCATAGGATTACAAAAGATTATACTAACACTGTGTAAATTATAATTATCACATTCCATTAATGATAGCTTGAGTTTATGTAAATATATTTCTCTGCTAATTGGCTATAATTGAGATAATAGTCCATGGGATAAATGGATTTTTTGTTAAATCCCCTAAGTTGCTCAATGCATACATTTGCTTGACAGTGTAAGCTTATTGGCTGGTTTATGTTTATCTTGCTAACTTCAGCAAGAGCAGAGTTTTCGTTAAGCACCAGCCTGAGCTTCTGGGGCAAAGGAAGCAGGAAGCTTGGGTGAGAATCCCAATAGTTGAAGAGGTCCATCTGTTAAGTGAAAGGGCTAAGAGAGCCAGTGGTTCTTAAGGAAGATTCCTGCCTATGTGTTCATAAGCTACAAGTGAACTAACATAGTAATGGGCCTACTCATCAGATTCTTATCTTTTCCCTGAATCAGTGGCTGGAATATATAAGGATTAACTTTCCCTTGATACTCAAATCACCCATGTTTGTAATGTTGCCCACCTGAAGATTTAGCTTTTAAATCATTTCTCTTGCAACTGGAATCATATCTTCTGCAAGTCTGTTTTCCTACAAGAAATCTGACCAAGCATTGGCTAAGATTAAATAAAAGAACAAAGGCTTGTGGGGTGAAGCTGGCAAGAATTAATGATTAAACAAATTACCACTTGTCTCAAGACAAATATTGTTCACCAGATAAATTTGAGTGGTCTTTTCAATAGCAAGGAAAATCTATATGATCATAACAAATTACACTAACAATTAAAAAGAAAAAGTTGATTTATTGAGAGGGGGGGAAAAATGACTGAATAAACTCCAGTTTGTGATGTTTTCAAATATGTTGGTGAAGTAGGCAGGATTTCCATGATTAGAGAGTAGAGAATCTCATTACCACATTATTCTAGAGGGACTAATGATGAGGGGGGTGTAGACATGACCTTGAGGTGTAAGATGATGAGAAAATTCCTGTCATCTTTATAGATTATTATTATTAAATCTCCAGGCCAGGTGGATTATTGCTAATCCTCTGAAAAATACCTATAGTGAGAATATAGATAAAGAAATATGGTTAGAAAGCTTAAGTTCTCCACAAGAGATCTTATAGCCAGCATCTGAGGAACCATTTTCTTAAAACCTATGCACATTCATTGTAATTCCTGGTGTCTTTTGATCTCCCTACCGACTTCTGTCCTTACATAAGTAGAGATCGAGGCATTGCAGTTATTTTTTATGAAGAATATTTAATCTCCCATTTTTAGTAGCATCTTGATGTCCCTTTGAGTTATACATTCACCTGTGTATAATCTTTTTTTTTCAGCTTTAATTGAGTTTATTGGTACATTTTAAGGGTACAGTACAGTTCCATTCATTGTTGGGATCTTGTACCTCTACATGACAAGTCTTGATTCTCATTTTTTCCCCTTACCTCCTTATGTTTTCTTTCTTTCTCTTTCTTTGTTTCTTTGTTTCTTTCTTTCTTTCTTCTTTTTCCTTGCTTCCTTCCTCCCCCCCCCCCTCCCCCTTTCCCTCCCTCTCACCCTCTCCTCTCTCTCCCTCCCCTCCCCCTTTCCCGGGGCATCTGTGTAAAATCTCAGAGCAAGATACACTTCCTTTTCTTTCCCTTGCATGGACAGAGGGAGAAACTATATTAGGAACATTTGGTGATTAAAAAATTGAGTTCTTCCTTGTAGCACTTTAAGTCCTGAGAAAATGATGCCAGCAAGAGTTGGGTGTTTATTGCTCTCACTATGAGATTCGAGTCAAACTCTTCCTGCTGGTGTGCCTTTGCTGTTCCAGCCCTCCAAAAGTACAAGACAAACTTTCTATTCTCCTTTGATTCCTTCAAGTCTACAGCCTTTCATTATGTTCTCTTAGTGCTTTGGCTAGCCAGAGTAAGCTTTTATTGTTAACCAAGAACTCTGACTAACATTATGGTGTGAGGTTGTCCTATATCTCTGTCCAAAACAAGAGGAAACAACACATGTAAAAAGCAAAAAAACAAAACAACAAAAAAGAAAAAAGTCTTAAAAATCAAGAGACTTTTATAAAAGCAAAAATAAATGTAAATTATTTTATGTAAAGTGCTTCAGTTGATGGTTAATAATATCAAGAAAACAAGTGAATACTGAGATTATTTCTAGCAGTCAGACCTTAAAGTTGCCAAAAGGAAGTTTAAAAAAGTTGAATGGAAAAGTACATCAGCATCACTTATCTTTTTAATTTTTCCCCCATTAATTTTATTGGTACATTTAAAGCCAACAATACAGTTACATTTATCATTGGGATCTTGTACCTTTATATGATTTTGTCTTGGTTCTTATTATTTACCCATACCCCTGCCCTCCCTTCACCCCCTTCACCCTTATTTTTTAAGTTGAAGACTCTTCAAAGATTTTTTCTGAAACTTAACATTTAACCTTTCTTAAATAATTTAATATTTTAAATTTAATTTTAAATTTTGATTTTTTGTTAGATCATATCCACCCATTTAAACAGCATTATTGTTCTCTTTGTAATATGTATTTTCACAAATAAATTAAAAAAATAAAATCTGGATCTTTAAACAAAAGTCATATAAATAGGCATGCCTTTAATATACATATAATACTCTAAATAAGGGTGTCGGGGTGATAGCTTTGATTTAAGAAGAATGAATTTCAATAGATGTCCCTAGTGACTGATCAGTAAAAACCAGGAGAACAGCTCCTTTCATAACTTGTTTGATATATTACATTTGAATTTTTAGGGTATACAGAGAGATTGCAATAGAGAATATCATTTGGGATCAGCATTACAATGGATGAGGGAAAACATTGTTGAGAATTTCCTTGGAATAAGAAACTTAAAATATGTTGTGCCAGAATAGAACTTTGAGGTGTGAGTAAAACTTTAGTCATTCAGGCATGAGTGATGAGTTGAGAGAAATGCCTTTATTATTTCAGTAAAAACATAGCTATTTTCTCCATAAATCTTTCTAAAAATGTGGTGCACATTTTCTTTACCTTTTAACTCAGACTATACCTGGCTGAGAGTACCCTTTCTAGACTAAGCTCCAGAAACCCTTCCAGGAACTAGAATTTCACCCTGCAGATTTTCAAGGGCTAAAGATATCTTAAGCAGATTTCAATTTTTCTAGGACCATTTTCTCTGTCTGGGTCTCTTTTCCAAAAAGAAAAACTAGTAGATCATAAGGGATAAGTGTGTAAGCAATTACTGGCAAAGTGTCTGGGTTAAAGATCAATTTTATCACTAACCTTATGATTCTGGCTCTGAAATCCTAACCCTGTATTATGGTTGAGATCCAATATGACTCCCCAAAGCCTCATGGCTTCAGAGTGGGGATTTTGGAAGGCTACTGGAACATGGGGGTGGTAATCCTGTCAATACATTAATCATTAACATATTAGCTGAATGTGCTGTCATAGAGGAGGTGGGTCACTCGGGGTGCCTTTGTAGGGTACAGCACTTGCACTTGTTCTCTTGTACCTTCTGCTCCCTGCTGCAGTGAGGTAAAAGCTTTTCCCTGCCATGATGTTTGTGCCTTGAAGCCAACTGACCATGGACTGAAACCTCTAAAACCATGAAATAGGTAAATCTCTCCTCCTTTAAGTTATGAATGTCAGGTATTTGGCCCCAGAAATGAAAAGTAACTAATACACTCTAAGTTGATTTTAATGTATCTCAATTATCTTATCATTAAATTAGGAATCACAGTACATCTAAGTCAGATCATTCATCCAGTAAATATTTATTGAAGACATATCATAAACTAATACTAGATGCTAGGAATACAGAAGTAAAAAGTGAGGCAAAACTTGTGCACACATCCCATTGAGTAATAACTAACAATTTTATTCAATACATATGGAGTGTCAGATCCTTTTTTAAATATAATGTGAAAATATATGTGTAGCATGTATATGTATATTACATGTATTCTACATATATCTGTATGTATAAACTCAGTCTTGAGAATTGCTTGATAGGACATATGTGATTGATATTTTCATTACTTTAGGCATTGAAGCATTAGGCAACTTGTTCAGGATCCTAACGGGGAAATTAGCAATGTGAAATAGGAAGAAAAGGACCAAAGGTGTAGGGACAGTGAGAAGGATAGGGAAAGGGGAACAAGGGAAAAGGAAAAAAATATGAGAAAATGTAAAAATGGAATTAAAGTGTTTGAAGGTGGAGAAGGGAGGAGGGGGTGAAGGGAGGGTGGGGACAAAGGGAAAAAATGAGAACCAAGACCTGGCATATAAAGGTACAAAATCCCAGTAATGAATGTAACTGTACTGTTTACCTAGAATGTAACAATAAATTCAATTAAAAAAAAAACAAATATAGATGGCTCAAAGAAGTACCTGTCATAAAGAAAGCACTAGATATATAGATAATTAGCCCTTATATACTATCTATATATGTATATTTTCTTTAAAAGGTAATAATATTTAAAACATACAGAAATAAAATGTCAAATGAATATTATAATATTTGTAATATTCTCCCTACTATTAAGAATTTGGTTCATAATTTATTGGACAAACTTTCCTTATTACTACATACTGAAATTATGTCCTAGAATGTAATAACCCAAAGTTCTAGTTATAATCAATGTTTATCTAGGATCATCTTATTTTGGGGAGGGGGACTGGGGCCTGAAACTCAGGCCCTTGTGCTTGCAAGGCAGGCAGCAGAACCACTGAGCCAAATCCCCAGCCCTAGGAACATCTTATATTAAAGAAAATATTGAGTCAGAAATAAATACCTGGCAGAAGCAGCAGTATAAGGAAAAATCTAAGCAACTTTATAATTTGCATTTTTAATTCATTTTCTCATAAGGACAGTGATATGTAATATCTATTTTCTCTGTTAAAATAGGGAAGAAAACTATGTTTGCCTAATTAGATTGACTGCCTACCAATTTTGAACTTTAAATAGATGTAGTTATTTAGTGTAACAGCATTCTTCAGGCATATGTTCATTTTTATGTATGAGGAGGCACAATCATAATGCTCATAGAATCAAAAAAAGAATTATTCCTTCTAACTTTTTACACATTTTATACTCAAATTGCTTGAAAACCAAACTCCAAATTATTTCCTTTCTTTCGTTTTGATTCAGTCCCATTAAAAGACTCTAAATCTTATTTAATAAAAACTTTGTGTTTTGCTATTATAATTACTGAGAAAATACTCTTGGTAACATGATTAACAAATAAAAATTCCCTCACTCATTTAAGTAGTAATAGTATATCTCTATCTTTTAAATCGGTAAATGCCTGCTTGAAGAACAACAAACCAAACTAAAACAGGTTTTTTGATGTTAGATAATGCTTAATAGGTACCACATGAACCTAAACAGAACTGTGAACAAATTTGAACTCTTATACTTTAGATGTTACCTATGGTAGTCAAAGCAAAATTATAATCTTAGGCAAAATATAATGGAGCATACAAGACAAATTAGAACAAAGACAAAATTTAGGAACTTGTATTATTATTTTTAGCCCCCAAATTAAGGACAAAAAGCTTTACTGATATTTAATATGCCAATAAAATTGAGAAGTCTAATTGTGATTCATGACAACAAATTTATATTGAAGATAAGCAGAAGTAAAGGGAAAAATGGGGAAAAATGCGTTTTCTATTCCAATATCCTCTTGATCTGCATGTTTTAAAAAGGACAGAGTTGGCCTGCCTTGCAAGCGCAAGGACCCGAGTTCAATCCCCGGTACCAAAAAAAAAAAAAAAAAAAAAAAAAAAAAAAAAGGACAGTGATCACTGAATTATATCTGTCATGAAGTTCCTTTAAAAATAAAATTAGGAAGAAGATTATTTAAAGAGCGTGTTTATATCATTATCATTATTAACAGATGCTCTTGTAGCCAGTGGTATTAACAGTCCTGAGACATTGCAAGACATCATGAACTGTGTTGTATGTATATATGCTGTGTGCATGATATGTACCTGCATGCGTGTGCACACACACATACTGGTAGTGCTTCTTTACATCTCCCTCCCTACACAAAAAATATGAATGATATTGATCCTATAATGACAATAAGCACCCCACCTGTGTACTAAAGGATAAATTCATCAGAAGGAAGGCAGAGTATACATCAGTCTTTGCAAGCCCATTATCACTGAGCCAAACCTGGTTTACAGAAATTGTGTGTGTGTGTGTGTGTGTGTGTGTGTGCGTGTGTGTATGTGTGTGTGTATTTTTTGCTTTACTCAATATAATGTTGATTATTCTCTTTGTTTAGTTACCTACTTTTAAAAAACTTATGAGATTTCACATTTAAAGGTACAGAATTGATTTGCTCTTGTAAAACTTGACCAACAATGTGCATGGGTTCTTATGCATGGGATTCATCAATTCTCTTTAGTTAGAAAATATTCCCTTAGATTCTCTATGGCTTCAACTTTTCCCTAGAGTCCTGTAGTGTCCAACTTGCTGTACTCCTTCATGCCACTGTATGTACTGCAATCAGTGAAATTTTTTTGAAGGCATAGAATATCCTGAAAAAAGAGAAAGCCATCGGATGATAGAAGTTTGCAACCTAAGTGAACATGTGAGACTGTTCCTGCAGGTCAGAAACATATTTAGATTGTAATAAGGCAGTAAGATTTGAGAGATTACTTGGTGCTGTAGTAACCAGAACAATGATCACACAAACAAATATTCATGCTTTACCTGAAGCACATCCTGATGGCATGCTTATAGATAAATGTCATGAAAATAATTGAAATGAAAACCCGAGTCTATAAATAATTGACAAAGTGACAGGGTACACCATAGCCTTGCTTCTCTTGTCGCATCATAGAGTAAAATAACTTTCAAAAGAAACAAGTTTAATGTTATGTTAAATCTTTAAATTCATGAAATTTCTCTAAAAAAGGCATCAAAATTGTCTCATCACCTCCTACTCTCAGATTTTTATACTTTAATATTTTTAACATCAGTGTACGTGGTGTCAACAAAAACAGAGGATGGAAAATTATGATTCTTTCCAGATTAAATAAATTAAAACATCTAGAGACAGAGGTTAAAAAATCATTTAACAACAAATATTTTTATACATGGTTTATTTCAAAGTAAGATGTAAGAGGAAATTTTAAAAAGTAGGCCCTGTGGTTAGTTTGAAGGGTAAATATATAGGTGAAAATGTATCTGTTCCATCATTTGCTGTGTCTTATATCAGAGACATAGGCTCAAAATTATAGAGAGTAGTTTTCTGTGTTGATGGTTAGGCCCTAACAAGGAGATGTGTAGGAGTTCTTAAGGTTTAGAAAAAACATGCACTCTCCTTCAAGGTTCACTTATAGGGTTTTGGGAGGTGAATGGGTCATGGGGGCACTATGATCATAAATTAATTAATCTACTGATGAACTCAGGAAAGTGCTGCTAGGAGGTGGGACCTGGACAAGAGGCAGGTCAGTAGACATGTGATCAGAAAAGATTAATTTCTGTTTCTTCTTCTCTTCTTCACTGTCTCCTTACATTTCCCCTTCCCTTTTTCTTCTTCTATCTCCATCTCTATTTAACTCTTTCTTGATTTTTTTTTTCTTGCTGCCATAGATTAAGCAACATTCCTCTGGAAAGTCTTTCTATTATGCTGTCTTTGTGTACTAAATCCATTGAAACTGTGATCCTTATGAATACATCTTCCCTCTAAGTTGTAAGTACCGGATATTTTGTCATGGTGTTGGAAATGTGCCCAATGCAGAAGTTGTGTGTTAATAGAAAACCATAATAGATCAAGTAAAAAACTTTAATTTCTTTAATAATATAGAATTTTTTCCTTCTTGTTTTTCTACACATATCCAATTAAAACATTGTCAAATGTATGCTATTTATAATAGAGCCACCAATTGGAGTGGTTTTCCCACTGGTTGGGCTACACTTCAGACAACTTCTAACACATGCTTGTATGCACACAATTTGACATTTTTATATGCAAGTCTGTTTTGTTGCAGATTGAATAAATAGCTTCAGTAAATTCCTTGCAGCATACAAATTTAATGAGTCTTCAAATAAAGAAATTGTTTTCCTCAGTATTAAAGATTCTAAAACTTTACTACTTTTTGCTTCTTCCTTTTCACAAAATTCATTTGTTCACTAATGTAACAGATATTTGTAGAATATATATGTTTCTCTAAGTACTGGGAGTCCCAAGATGAGTAAGATATAGTACTTGACTGAAAAAAGTTTACATAATCAATGAACAAAACATGATGTTTTCAAATCATCTCAATTTAAAGTGCTTAGGACCCATGAGTCAGGCTGTGTAGATTAAGAAGACAAAGCTTCACTTGAGAGGAGATGTTATTTGAATTTTAATCTGTATCATGTACTTCCTTTTAAATTAGTCTCTTGACTTTATTGTTTTTTTCTTGTTGATTAAAATAGAAATTAAAACAAAAATTTAAAGACATACAGATTGACTTTATTTTTCAGAATTCCAAATACTTGAAAATATGTTCACCTGTTACTATACCATGTGGAGAGGAGAACAGGAATATTGGAGTGGGAAAAAGTCAGATATGTTCCTCCAAATAAAATTTAACTACTGTTTCTCACTAATATAAGGTATTATTGATAAGTCAATACCTCAAACCATATGTTTTTCTCTAGTTTTGAAACTTTTCTCATTTTTCACTTTTTGTTTTTATCACTATGTTTGTAAAATATAAAATTTACATTTTTTCACATTGAGTTTATTGGTGCTTTTTAGGTATACAGTACAGTTACATTGGGATCTTGTACCTTTATATGACAGGTCTTGGTTCTCTTTTTGCCCCCATACCCTTGCCCTCCCTTCACCGCCTCCTCCCTTCACCCCCTTCTCCCTTCCCTATATACAAAAACTTTATTTCCATTTTTTCATTTTCTCATATTTTTTTCTTTTCTCTTATTTCCTTTCCCCTACCCTTCCCACTTCCTCTACACGTTTAGCCTTTTTCTTCCTGTTTCACATTGTCAATTATACCATTAGGATCTTATTTACAATTATAGATTTTCAAACCAGTGAAACTATTTGGTATTTACAAAAGTGTGACTTACTTATTTCAGTTAAGAGTATATCCTCAAAATGCATCAATTTTCCTATCAATGACTCTAATTTCTCATTCTTTATGGCTGAGTATTAATTTTTACCAGTTGCTCCTCAGACAAAGGACTACTAGAATATGTAAATAAATAAAAAAATCAGCCTCCTCAAATATAAAATTTACATTGATCCTAGGAAATCCATATGGAGATTTCTTTAAAAATCTAAAAATAGAAATTCCATTTGACCCAGCTATTCCTCTTCTAGTGATCTTCTCCAAAGAGTAAAGACATAATATTAAAGTGCTACATGCATATCAATGATTATAGCTGCACAATTCATAATAGCTAAATCCTGAAAGCAGCCCATCTATCCATCAACAGATGAATGCACAAAGAAAATGTATTATCGATACATAAAGAAGAATAAATTCAAGCTATAAAGAAGAATAAATTCAAGATATTTGTAGGAAAAAGTCATCTGGAAAACTATGCTAAGTAAAATAAATCAGAGGCACAAATTTAAATGCTATATGGTTTTTCTCATTTGAGTAATGTGGAATACAATTAAAGAGCAAAAGAAAAGATAAAAGTAATCAGGGAGATAGAACTTTTTGTAAATTGAACTATATCTTAGATTCCAAAATTACAGTTTTTGGTTTCATGATTCCCAAAGAATCTCCAAATGATTTTAATAGGCCTGCTTGGTAGAAATTTCTGATTATATACTCAATTTGTCCTTAGTGCTTCTTGAAATAAGTACCTTTTGGCTTTTCAAAAATTTGAATATAATCTAGAAAAGCATAATAAATGATGATCATGGCTAGCAATACACTTCAGAAATAAGGACAAAGAGAAGAATTATCCAGGGTTACTGCAGCACTCTGGGTTCTTTACTACACAAACCAAAAACTCAGGTCAGTTTGAATAGTAAAATGTAATGTCAGATTGATCAATTGGAAACCACAATTAACTTATCAGTCATGTTTATCAAGAAAAACTAATATCTAACTGTGGCCTTTAGCAATCAGAAGCCACAATCTACCTGTAATGGAGGATTTTTTAATTTCCTAATCAAACATTTTTTTTGTCTTGCTTCCTTGAACGCTTTATGAACATTTTCCCTCAACACTACCTTCAGTGGAGCTCCTCTCTTTGAGGTATGTTGCTGCCACATTCATAAATTTATGTCTCCTCAAATCAACTCTTTAAAATTTTAATGTGCCTAACTTTATGTTTTTAACAATATACAAAGGGAATAATATATATTTAACATTCATCGAAGATAGACTCTCAGATATAGAAGATAAGATTGCAGTCAGTGACCATGAAAAGAGAGGTTTCTTAAAAACAGTAGGGGATCATGAGAAATCGATCCAGCAACTCCTAGATAATGCAAAGAATAACATAAGACTGATAGGAATCCATGAAGTAGCAGGAGAAAATACAAATGACTTTAAAAAGCTCTTTACAGAATTAATGACAGAAAACTTCCCAAACAGAGGAGAAGAATTTGACATTCAGTTAACTGAGGCATATAGGACCCCAACTAGCCGCAATAAAAAAAAAAAACTACACCTAGACATATAATAATCAAGATCCCACAACCCAACAGAAGAACAAAATACTACAAGCAATAAGAGAAAAGAAATAAATCACATACAAAGGAAAGCCCATTAGAATCACAGCAGACTTTTCAACACAAACTCTTAGGGCAAGGAGAGCCTGGAGTGAGATATTTCAAGTACTAAAAGAGAACAACCTCCAACCTAGACTGATGTATCCTGCAAAACTCTCTTTCAAAATGGATGGGGAAATAAGATACCTCCAACACAAAGAACACCTGAAAAACTACATGAATACCAAACCATCACTAAAAGCAATTCTAAACAAGATCCTAGAAAAAGACAATGAAGGCAACCACACCATAAGGCCCAACAGAGCAAATCAAATAGGCAAGGCAAGAAACTAAAAGGAGGTGAAAAAGTAAAAAGAGTCAACAAAAGGCCAATAATGGGATAACCATCAATGTCAACGGCCTCAACTCACCAGTCAAGAGAAATAGACTGGCCAAATGGAATAAGAAGCAAAATCCAACAATATGTGGTATACAAGAAACACACCTAGTGCAAAAAGAAGCCCATAGACTGAAAGTGAAAGGATGGAAAACAATTCTCCATGTGACAGGAGCCCAGAAAAAAGCAGTGATAGCAGTCTTATTTGCAGACAAAGCAAATTTCAAACCAAAACTGATTCTAGTATTATTGATGTAGGATTGTACTGTATCATACCTTGTGAATGTAAAATACCTTGTACCTGCTTTATGATACATAGGAGTGACCATGCTTTATCAGAGCTATTTTTAAAGATATTACTCTAGAATGTTCTCTTTCCAGATGATGATTAAAAAAAAAAATGGTGCCAGGTTCCACAACAGCAACAGAACTTTGCTGTTATCTGGATATTATTCTTTTCTTTGTTTTTTTGTTTTTGTTTTTTTAATGGAATGTGCTGAATGTCTATAGTTTTCTTCAGATGACTGCAGAACCTGGAGAAGCTGTTGCTGCTATTGATGCATAACATCATCTTTATATAATTTGAATTTTTGGAAACTTTAACGGTGCTGTCAACTTGGGAAAAAGTTATCCCAATTGACTGTTGAGTTGGCATTGTACAGAAATTGACAGCCATATTGGTCTGGAAATGTTAATTTTTTTAATTTTTATTTTTTCCATTTGCACAGGGGTAATGCACTATTTTAAATATGTAAAGTCATATTTAAGTGGGTTTGATTACAGAAACTAATAAAGTATTCTCTTAATAATGAAAAAAAAGAGTAAGATAAGACTACAAGAGCAAGAAGAAATTTTAATATGCTCAGGGACCATTTTCATCTTCAGAATTAAGGATTGTTTTAATCTTACATCATTGCCTTTTCTCTTTTACTTTCCTTTTTAGTTTTATTTTAGGATTCCCTATTTTTAATGTTCATACAGAGATTTCTTTAACCGAAATACCGAATAGTTTCTCTGGTGTGAAACACTATAATAGTACACAAGATCCTAATGAGATAATTAATAATGTGAAATAGGAAGTAAAGGGATAAAGGTGTAGGGATAGTAGGAAGGGGGGGAAGATAATAAGGGAGAGGAAAAACATATGAGAAATTGAAAAAAATGGAAATAAAGTGTTTGTAAATGGAGAGGGGAGGAGGGGTTGAAGGGAAGCCAGGAAGAAGGGGAAAAAATGAGAACCAAGACCTGTCATGTAAAGGTACAAGATCCCAATAATGAATGTAACTGTATTGTATACCTAGATTGTACCAATAAACTCAATTAAAAAAAATTCATCACCTAGTATATCTAAATGCTTTGGAAGAGAACATATTTGTATACCTCCTAGACAAGGGATGGTAATATGTGATATTTTAAAACAGACTATATTTTTATTAAAATAAAATTATACTTATCAGTAAACTAAAACAGCATCACATAGTAATTTATATGAAAGAAAACAGCAAATAGTTCAAAGAGTCTTTGTTGTTTCAGTCCAACATTTGTGAGCTTATTTTGCTCCTTAATTGAATTTCGTCCCTATAGTATCATAAAATAAAGATAAGGAGATAGAAGTGATGGGTGTCACATATATATTCAATTCACACATTTTTTTGCAGGAAGCTTTACTACATTTTGTCACAATGTGGTCAGAGAATTTAGATCAGCAGACTGAATAGATGGAGTGGACTGGCAAAGCAGAGTTGCGAAGGGCTGGACTCTGGAGTCACATGGCTTAGATTTAAATTCCAGTTCTCTTATTTTCTATCTGTGAAAATCTGAGAAAGAGGCTGTCCTTTATATGAATTGGTTTTCTCATTTATGTTTCTTAGAACCTCATTTGTCTATTGTAAAATGAATTGAAGTTGTTACTCCTGCAACTACTACCATTTTCACCAATATTCATGATGAGTGCTACATAATAACCAAAAATGAGTGGAATTTTGTAAAGTTTAAAATTTTATAGAGGCAAATGCAGTTTAACATTGAAGAACAGTGTAGAGACCTTAAAGAGGTAAGACCTATCAGAGGCTGTTATGTGGGTGTTCTTGTCTGTTCTGCCAGTCTCACCTTGGCCCAATGAGATTTCTGGCTGTGGCTGGAGGGTAAGTGATTAATTTGACTGTGGCAGACAAAAATATTTAAGTCACTAAGTATTCTGAATCTAATTCTATTCACATGAGATTGTTGATTGTAAGCACTTAGTTTCTTTCATCCTCCAGATTAGGGAGTTTTACACACATGCGTAAATACCAAATAGCTTCTCTAGTGTAAGAAACTGAAAGTGTAAATAATGACTAAAAAATATAATAAATAATGTGAAATAGGAAGAAAAGGGACAAAGGGTAAGGGGAAATCGGAGGGGTGGAGAAAGGAAAGAAGGGAATGGAATTAATATGAGAAAATGAAAAAATAGAAACAAAGTGTAGATAGGGAAGGAGGGGTTGAAGGGATGGCAGAGGAATGGGGAAAAATAAGACCAAGATGGATTATGTAAAGGTGTAAATTTCCAATGATGAATGTCATTATATTGTATACCTTAAATGTACCGATAAAATTAATTTTAAAAAGATTAGGTTTTTTTTTTAAAAATTTTTTTCCTCACTGAGTTTATTGGTACACTTTATGTATACAGTACAGTTACATTCATCACTGGGATCTTGTACCTCTACATGACAGGTCTTGGTTCTCATTTTTTCCCCTTGTCCCTGCCCTCCCTTCACCCTTCCTCCCCTTCTAGGGTTTTAAAGAACTCTAAAATTTGAGCTTAATGTTCAAAGTTCTTAAGAGGTATATGATATAAGAGTATATGATATAAGTGACTGAAGCCTATGTACTTTTTGAGGGTTGAAGAAAAAGAACTGGTCAAGTTCAGAAAATGATAGTTATAAATATTTTGAAATAATATTAACCCTACTTCATTTTAATATGAAAATGTCTAAATAAAGACATAAAATTAACAAAATTGCAGACATTTGAAAGTCATGAGGTGATCAAGAGTCCAAGAGGTTGAGTTCTACACCTGCACAGTGTTTCAAAGTTGAGGCTCTGAATTTGGAAAATTGCTTTAACACAAGAAGAAAAACAACACTAGTTCTGCTCAGTGCTGTGAATCATTTTAAGAGAAAAGTATAATTCTTTCTGTTGAAGTCTCCACCTCTCCTGTACCTAGTGCTTAGTATAAGAGAAAGTTTTAACATAACACCACCGTTGGTCAGAGGTATGTATGTAAATAGAAATTAGCTTGATATGTCTTGAAAGAATTTAGGATTGATAGAGATAAGTTTGGGATATAGCCAAATTGAAAGAGGCTTCTCAACATCATGTTAGTCTAACTTGACTCTCAATAACTGAGAAATGATTAAGTGAAAAAAAACCATTGGGTTGATTTTATTATCATTTCAAATAATTACTGCCTTTCTGGCTTTACTGATATAGCTTTGACTATTTATGTGCCCTTATCAATGAAATGTGAATAAATTGGTTTGTACTACTTTGAAGCAGATTTATAATATTTCTTATGGTTCCATCATTGAACTTCTCCCTTTTCCATGAAAATAGTATTATCCCCTCCCAGAAATTGCTCTTATGTATGGGACAAAAAATGGGGCAAAATGAAAGCTGGGAAGTGATAGCAATAAACACGAGCAAGATAGAATCCATGGTATAGATAATCATTGACATTTTAAGATATTTATTTCTTCTTCCTTCATTTATCAAAGCCTCTTTTACCTGATTATATTTAGGTATATTGTCTTAGGAAAAAGGGCTTCAGTGGGCAAGGTCTAAATTAAATTTTGCCTAAAATTCACTATGTTATCTAAAGAAAACTCATTTGCCTAAAGAGCTGGAATCAGAAATAATGCTTTTTTTTTAACCACAGCCAAAAGGTAAATTTTAAAATAGGGTTGATCATTTGTTTGGCACAGTGCAGCATTAGAAAAGCAATTTATTTTTGGAGGAAAAAGAAAAACTTTCATTTTAAAGTTAAAATACTTTAAGTACAACGGAATTAATTTTGAAATTCTTCATATTGATACTTGGAATGAATTGGCTTGTAATTTCAGTTCCATCTCCCACAACATCTCCTACATTATTCTTTGAAGAGGCAGATTGGTACTCTTCATGACCTTAGAAAACATTCTGAGTATGCTGAATGACAGCTGTAAATGGAATGGCCCAGCAAAAGTAAATCCAATTTACTTTTTTGGGGAGTATAAATACTAGGAATAACCACAGTGTCTTCAGTTATGCTTGGCTAATTTATGATTCTGATTTACTCTTTCCATAAAGAAACATCTTTGAGTCTGGGGCAGCTTTCCAGGCAGATAATTTCAAGAATAATGGATTAGTTCTAAGCAAGCAAAGTAAGCAGAGCATTTAGAAATTTTTACAAAAAGATGGACACAAGTTTTGATGTTACAAGTGTCTTTGAAGATAATGATTGATCTTCCTGCAACCCATTGTAGATAATCATACATACTATTTTGAAAGGAAGTTCAAAAGTAGTAGTGGAGTTATATTTATAGGTTCAACTTCAAGGTCTTCCCTGTTTTATTTTTCTGGCCTGTTTTCTAGAAGCTGAGAAAACCCAATGTTCACTGAGAAAAGAATAAAGCCATGAATAACCTAGTTTATTAGTGGTTGTCTGTGACACCATGACAAGGTTGTATTAATCTAGAACAGGATTATGTTACAGTAATCAATTCTGAAATCTTTATTTATTATTTATCCTACTATTCTATGCAGATTGGAAGGGGCTGTATTCTACCACCACTCAAGCAGTCAAGTTATTGAAGTATCTTCCATCTATCTTATAGATACAACATTTAGAGTCTGTGATTATTAACTTTGTCAAGCATCACAGCCAGAGGTGGTGAGGGGATGCTGGTGAGTGTTTCACTAGCATTTAAAATACTTTGGTCAAAAATAGATGCATGCCACAAAACATGAACCAGAATCAATCACATGGCCTTGATCTTTATAGGGAAGTTGAAAGTAAAACCATCTTTCCATTTGCTTAGAACAGAAGGACTAATTTCAAATAAGATGTATGAATCAGTTCTTATTTATATTTTCGGAGGACTAAAAGGTATAATAGGTAGTGTTAAATAGGAAGAAAAGGTGCAGAGGGGAAGGGGCAGTGTGAAAGGTAGGAGAAAAGAGAGAAGGGAATGGAATTAATATGAGAAAAAGAAAAAAATGGAAACAAAGTCTTTGTAGTTGGGGAGGGATGGGTTGAATGAAGGGCAGGGGAATGGGGAAAAAATGAGAACCAAGATGAATTATGTAAAGGTGCAAATTTCCAGTGATGAATATCATTATATTGTACACATTAAATGTGCCAATAAAATTAATAATAATTTTAAAATATCTATAAATCAGGACCAAATAAGTGAACAGAGACCAGGCATCTTTGCAATGAAATGTCCCAATCACTAGACAAATAGAATGAATGATAGAATCATTGAAGGTAGAATTTGGGAAAAGCTATGGTCCAGAATTGAATTGTTTCCTTGGAGATTTATCTATATATCTGTAACATAAAAATCCTGTAATGCATCCACTGTTTTAAAACCATGTTTTGGTTATAAGGTATTTTAAATATTGTCATAATGTGACAAACATTATAGTCTATTTAAAAAGTCACCAGTGTATATCTATAGTCAAACTTTTTTTCTCCTTTTGTTGCAGTGCTGGGGTCAAATCAAAGTCCTTGGAAATGTTGAGCAAACAGTCTCCCCTACAGGAAGTCTTTGTCTTTTTAGATCATTCTATTAGTATGTTTGTGGTACTTAATGTTTACATTCCTTGGAGGGAGATGGTACATGTATATAATAAATTTTATTCCTTCATTCCCATTCTCTTCTCTCCCCCTCTTCCAAGTGGTGGTAGTAAAATCAATATTAACAGTGATGATGACAATCATAGATTTTCAGTATGTAGATACTGAGATTGGTAGGGAAAAAGACAGTTAATCACTGATACTGAGAAAGATCAGTTTTATCATGCTGAGTAATCACTTATTCTCTTTCTGCTGCGAAACCTGGAAAGAAAAGAGAGGGAGGGCTATCTGCAAACATCTTAAGATCTCTTAACTGATGGAGATTGGTAGGAAAGTTATATGTGCCATTTATAATTGGTGCATCACTGCAGAATGAGTTAGTTTAATTCATGCTTTATGGGTACAGAAATAAATCATGGACCTTAGCATCATTAAGTTTTAAAATCTTCCCAGATAAGTCTAAGAGAACCTTAGCAGTGCAACCACTGTTACATGTGAATCAGGGATCGTGTCTTCTTCTGTGTGCCATTATTTCTCCAGCATCTTACAGAACCCCTAGCATATAGGAGGCACTCAGTAAATATTTGCAAATAAATGAATGCAAATAAACATACGCATTTTTAAAAATCTTGTGCAATGTAAAGTACTAGGTTGAGAGAAGCCAATAAAAGCTTATAATGAGAAGCATATTTATAGCATTGAAATAATTTAAAGTAATTCTAATCAATAGCTCTTTAATACTGATAGGATAGACAAGCACGGGGGACATGTTGATTACTTTTCTACTGATTAACACAAGTAATTAAATAGATTGTTCCCTGTCTGACTGAAAGCAATTATATAGCAGGTATTAGCATTCAAGTAAGTATGACCTAGTGGTCATTAAGATGACCAAGTTTTCACAGGGCAGTCATATTTGTCTTGAGAGAATTGTACTTAAACAACACTTTATAAGATTAATTAAATATACTGACCACTACTGTAACACTTTGCACATTCAGTTTAACTAATACTTTCCTGCCAACTTTTCAAATCTTACTCCTTTAAAAATATTTTATTTAATTTTAATTGAAACTAAGAATTATAGATTTTTATGATATATGATATGGCTTTTTGAAATATGCATACATTGTGGAGTGCCTAAGTGGGCTAATTAACATTATCTCACATACTTATTTTTTGTGATGAGAACCCTTAAAAATCTACTCTTATAGTAATTTGAATAAAATCTAGCCATAGTAATTTTCAATAATCTGTAGTTACTAACTGCAGTCACATATACCATGAAGTTTTTGAACTTATTATTTGTATTTAACTGAAATTTTATATCCTTTGAACAACATTGCCTCAATGCCTCCTGCCCTTGCTTTCACCAATCTCCTGGCAACTAGCTGTATTAATCACACTGCTATCACTGAGAAAAGATACCCAACATCTGCAGTTTAAGAAGAGAGTGCTTTTTTGACTCTTGGTTTCAGTGGGCTCAGTTCATGGGTTTTTGGTGCCAAGGCAGAAATGGCATGGTGGGAGGCCAGGATGGAGGACAGCTGTTTAACTCATTGCTGCCCAAGAGCAGAGAGAGAAAGGAAGAGCTAGGAGAAGAACACATATTGGATATGATTCATTGGCCCACCTCTACCCAGGCTCTACCACCTAAGTCATCAGTGGATGAATCCTGATCCTTCATGATCTATTCACCTTCTGAAAGCCCTACCTCAGAACTTGTAAGATTTTGGGGAGATATTTTGGATGTAAACAAGATCACTGATATAATCTCTGTCTGTATAAGTTCACATTCTTTACAGTCCAATTGTAAGTGAGATCATCTAGTGTTTGTATATTTGTGTCTAACTTATTTCAGTTAATATAGTTCATCTATTTTACCACAAATGATAGCATGTACATAAATATTATACTAGCTACACACATCATATTTTCTTTGTCTATTATGCTATTCATAGCCATTTAGGTTGATTCTGCAACTTGGCCATTGTGATTAATGCTAAAATGTATTTTATTTATTTATTTTTTTTCAGCTTTAATTGAGTTTATTGGTACATTTTAGGGATACAGTACAGTTACATTCATTGTTGGGATCTTGTACCTCCACACGACAAGTCTTGATTCTCATTTTTTCCCCTTACCCCTGCCCTACCTTCACCCCTTCCTCCCCTCTCCATCTACAAATACTTTATTTCCATCTTTTCATTATCTCACATTTTTTTCTTTTCCCTTATTACTCTTCCCTAATCATCCCACCTTCCCTACACCTTTAGCTCCTTTCTTCCCTTTTCGAAATGTCAGTAATCTTATTAGGATCTTATGTATTATTGCAGATTATTCACATCAGAGAAACTGTTCAGTATTTACACATGTGTGACTTATTTATTTCACTTAGGAGTATATCTTTAATATGTATCCATTTTCCTATGAAGGAATCTATTTTCTCATTTTTTATGGCTGAGTAATATTCCATTTTATAGAAAAACCACATCTTCTTTATGCAGTTTCCAACGGATGGGCAAATGGGCTTTTTCCAAGATTTAGCTATTACAAACTGTGCTGCTATAAACATGGGTGCGCATGCTTCTCTGTGATATGATTCTTTTAGTTCTCTTGGAAAGATACCCAGCAGAGGGATGGCTGAGTCAAATGGAACCTCCAGTCCAAGCTCTTTGAGGTATCTCCATATTGATTTCATAGTGGTTGCACCAGTCTGCACTCCCACCAACAATGGAGAAGGGCTCCTTTCTCCCCACATTCCCGCCAACATTTGTTATTGTGTGATTTCTTGATAGCAGCCATTCTTTGTGGGGTGAGGTGCAATCTCAGTGTTGTTTTCATCTGCATCTCTCGAATGATCAGTGATGTGGAACATTTTTTCATATATTTACTTGCTGCTTTTACTTCTTTGTCTGAGAAATGTCTGTTCATTTCGGATGCCCATTTTTGAATCGGGTCTTTATATTTGGAGGGGCTGATTGTTTTGAGCTCTTTATATATCCTTGATCATAGTCCTTTGTCTGAGGAACAGCTGGCAAAAATTTTTTCCCATATTGGATTGTGTCTGAGAAATGTCTGTTCATTTCGGATGCCCATTTTTGAATCGGGTCTTTATATTTGGAGGGGCTGATTGTTTTGAGCTCTTTATATATCCTTGATCATAGTCCTTTGTCTGAGGAACAGCTGGCAAAAATTTTTTCCCATATTGTAGATTGTCTCTTAGTTCTGCTGATGGTTTCTTTTGAAGTACAGAAGCTTTTTAGTAAGATGAGATCCCAGTTGTTGATTCTATCTGCTAGTTCCCATGCTACTGAGGATTTGTTCATAAAGTCTTTTCCTATACCAATGTCTTCCAGAGTTCTGCCTAACTTACCTTCCAGCAAATTTAATGTTTCTGTTTGAATATTTAGATCTGAAATCCATTTGGATTTTAATTTAGTGCATGGCGAAAGGTAAGGGTCTAGTTTTAATCTGTGGCAGGTTGACATCCAGTTTTTCCAACACCATTTATTAAAGAGGCCATCTTTCCTCCACTGAGGATGGTCAGCTCCTTTGTCAAAGATGAGGTAGCTGAGTACATCTGGAGTTGGAGTTGTAGGCCTGAGGATCAGTGGAACAGACTGGAAGACATAAAATGTATTTTAGTGTGTAGTTTTTTTTTCCTTTGACACACTAATTCCATGTTCTTTGGATATATACCAGTAATTGGATTCCTAAATCATACAGCAGGTCTATTTTTGACTATTTGAAGAATCTCTGAAATCATTCCATAAGCACTCTATTAATTTGCATTACTTTTTCTCTGTATTCTATCAAGTACTTTTATTTTTAATAAAAGCAATTATATCATATGTGAAGTAATAGTTCATTGTGGCTTTAATTTGTATCACCTGAATGATTAGTGATGTTGACTTTTTTCTCATCATTATTGGTCATTGTATATCTTATTTGAGAAATGTCTAGTGAGAAAATTTTCTCATTTTTTCATCTGGTCATTTTCTTGTATTGAGTTGTTTGAGTGCTTTATATAATTTAGATATTTATGCCTGGAATAATGTGTGGCTTATAAGTATTTCTCCTTCTATTTAGACTGTCTCTTCATTTTGTTATGTCTTTGGTTATCCAGATTGTTTTTGTTTGCTATAATCTCACATTTTAAAAATTTGTATCCAAGATTTTAGTGTTATACTCAGTAACATTGCCAAGAACTATGCCATGGAGTTTGCTCTTATTTTTTAAAATTAATTTTATTGGTACATTTAAGGTATACAACATACTGACTTTCATTGTTGGAATTATGTACCTTTACATAATCAGCCCTGGTTCTAATTTTTTCCCTATTCCCCTACTCTCCCTTCAACTCCTCCCTCCATTCCTATCTACAAAGATGTTGTTTCCATTAAGTTTTATTTTCTCATATTAATTCCATTCCCTTCTTTCTTTTCCATATTCCTCCCATTTCCCCTTCCCCTTTGTCCTTTTACTTCCTATTTCACATTATCTATTATACATTTTAGTACTTATTTACACTTTCAGTTTTTCACACTAGAAAAACTATTTGGTATTTACATGTGTGTCCTATTTCACTTAAGAATATCATCTCCATATGCATTCATTTAGGTAAAAAATATATGTAATTTCTCTTTTCTTTTTTCTTTTGGATTTTTTTGAGACAGTGTCTCACTATGTAGTTGAGACTGACATGGAACTCACTAGGTAGCCCAGGCTGATCTTGAATTCACAGTGATCCTCCTGCCTCAGCCTCCCAACTGCTGGGATTACAGGTGTGTGCCACCACACCCGGCTCTAATTTCTCATTTTTTAATGGCTGAGTAGTGCTCTAATTTATTAAAAAACACGTATCCATTCTCACACTGATGGGCAAATGGAAAGCTTCCAAGTTTTAGCTATTACAAATTGTGCTGCTATGAACATGGATGAACATATATTGCTGTGGTATGATTCTTTTAATTCTTTGGGGAAAGTACCCAGCAGGGGAATAGCTGGGTGAAATGGGACTTCCAATCCTATTTCTTTGAGGAATCTCCATACTGCTTTCCACAGTATTTGCACCAGTCTACACTTCCATCAGCAGTGGAGCAGTGGTCCTCTTTCCCCAGAGCCCAGCCAGCATTTGTTATTGGTTGATTTCATGATAGCAGCCATTATTTCTGGGGTGAGGTGAAATATTAGTGTTGTTTTCATTTGCATTTTAGATTGACCAGTGATGTTGAACATTTTTTCATGCATTTATTTGCTATTTCTACTACTTTGTCTGAGAAATGTCTGTTCATTTCAGATGCACATTTTTGGGTTGGGTCTTTAAATTTGGAAGGCCTGATTTGTTTCTTTTTTTTTTCTTTTTATTAATTTTTTTGGTACGTTCTAGGTATACAGTACAGTTACATACATTACTGGGATCTTGTACCTTTACATAACAGATCTTGGTTCTCATTTTTTCCCCTTGTCCATGCCCTCCCTTCACCCCCTACTCCCCTCCCCATTTACAAACACTTTATTTCCATTTTTCATTTTCTCATATTTTTTTCTTTCCCTAATTCGCTTTCACCTACACTTCCCACTTTCCCTACCACTTTAGATCCTTTCTTCCTATTTTACATTGTTAATTATCTCATTAGGATCTGTGTACTATTATAGTTTTTCACACGAGAGAAACTATTTGGTATTTACATATGTGTGATTTATTTATTTCACTTAGAATTATATCTGTATATCCTCAAAATGTATCCATTTTCCTATGAATGACTCTAATTTCTCATTCTGCATGGATAAGTAGTATTCCATTTTATAGAAAAACCACATCTTCTTTATCCAGTGTCCAACTAATGGACAAATGGGCTGTTTTCATGTTTTACCTATTACAAACTGTGCAGTTATAAACATAGGTGTGCACATGTCACTGTGATATGATTCTTTTAATTCTTTTGGAAAGATACACAGCAGAAGGATGGCTGGGTCAAATGGAACCTCTAGTCCAAGCTCTTTGCAGTATCTCCATATTGATTTCCATAGTGGTTTCACCTGTCTGCACTGCCACCAACAATGGAGAAGGGTTCATTTCTCCCCACAACCCCGCCAACATTTGTTATTGTGTGATTTCTTGATAGCAGCCATTCTTTGTGGGGTGAGGTAGAATCTCAGTGTTGTTTTTATCTACATTTCTCGAATGATCATTGATGTGGGACATTTTTTCATATATTTAGTTGCCGCTTTGACTTCTTTGTCTGAGAAATGTCTGTTCATTTCAGATGCCCATTTTTGAATTGGGTCTTTATATTTGGGGGGGCTCATTGTTTTGAGTTCTTTATATATTCTACATAATAGTGCGTTGTCTGTGGAGCAGATGGTAACATTTTTTTCCCACATTGTAGGTTGTCTCTTAGTTGTGTTGATGTTTTCTTCTGCAGTGTAGAAGCTTTTTAATAATGAGATCCCTGATCCCAGTTGTTGATTCTTTCTGCAAGTTCCCGTGCTACTGAGGATTTGTTCATAAAGTCTTTTCCTATGCCAATGTCTTCAAGAGTTCTGCCTACCTTATCTTTCAGCAAGTTTAGTGTTTCTTTTTTAATATTTAGATCTTTAATCCACTTGGATTTTAATTTAGTGTATGAAAAGAGATGAGTCTAGTTTTAATCTTTGGCAGGCTGAGATCCAGTTTTTCCAACATCATTTATTAAAGAGGCTATCTTTCGTCCAGTGGGGATAGTCAGCTCCTTTGTCAAAGATGAGGTAGCTGAGTACATCTGGATTTGTTTTTGTGTCTTCCAGTCTGTTCCACTGATCCTCAGGTCTGTTTCTTTGCCAGTTCCATACTGTTTTCATCACAGTGACTTTGTAGTATAGTTTCAAATTGGGAATTGTTATACCGCTACCATGTCTCTGTTGCCTAGGATGGCTTTTGCTATTCTAGGTCTCTTATGGTTCCAAATGAATTTTTGGATTCTTCTTTGTAGTTGTGTGAAATATAGTGTTGGAATTTCAATTGGCATTGCATGGAATGTGTATAGCAGTTTTGGTAGTATGGCCATTTTCTCTATGTTGATTCTTCCTACCCAGAAGCAGGGGATAGCTTTCCATTTTCTTATATCCTCTTCAGTCTTTTTTTCAGAGTGCTGTAGTTTTCAGTGTAGAGGTCTTTTGCTTCTTTTGTTAGATTGATTCCTAGATACTTCATTTTTTTTGAATGCTATTATGAAAGGAATTGTTTCACTAATTTCTCTCTCAGTGAGTCTGTTATTTGTGTACAAGAAGGCTATTGATTTTTGGTTGTTTACCTTGTATCCTGCTACTCTGCTGAAAGTGTCAATTAAGTCTAGAAATCTTTTGGTGGAGTTTTTTGCATCTTCAATGTGGAGTATCACATCATCAGCAAATAATGACAGTTTAACTTCTTCTTTTCCTATCTTTATTGCTTTAATTTATTTCTCTTGTCTAATTGCTATGACTAATGTTTCCAAAACTATATCAAAGAGGAGTTGTGATATGGGCATCCTTGTCTTTTTCCTGATTTTAACGTGAAGGTTTTCAGTTTTTGGCCATTTATTATGATTTTGGCTGTTGGTTTTTCATAGATAGCCTTTATTAAATTGAGATATAGACCATCTATTCCAATTTTTTTTAGGGTTTTTATCTTGAATGAGTGTTAAATTTTGTCAAATGATTTTTATGCATCTATCGAGAGGATCATATAATTTTTGTCCTTGGCCCTGTTAATATAGAGTATTACATTTATTGACTTATGTGTGTTGAACCATCCTTGCATCCCTGGAATAAATCTGACTTGGTCAGGATGTACGATCTTCTTGATGATCCTCTGCATTGTGTTTGCTAGTATCTTATTAAGGATGTCTGCATCTATACTTATTAAGGAGTTCAGCCTGTAGTTCTCTTTTTTATTTTCATCTTTCCCTGGTTTGGGAATCAAAGTGATAGTTGCTTCCAGGAATGAATTTGGAAGTATTGCTTCCCTTTCAATTTCATTGAAAAGTTTGAAGAGTAAAGGCAGTAGTTCTTCTCTAACTGTCTTGTAAAAGTCAGCAGTGAATCCATTAGGACCTGTGCTTTTCTTTGTTGGTAAGTTTTTAATTACATTTTCCATTTCACTGATAGTAATTGGGGTATTTAAGTGTTTTTATCTTTGTTCAACCTCAGTAATTCATAAGTGTGTCGATACCTGTGCATTTTTCTGTGTTTTCCATTTTATTAGAGTACAGATTCTGAAAGTAGGTATTAATGACCATCTGGATTTCTGTTGGATGTGTTGAGACTGGGTCCAGACAGGCCTGAGGGAGATCTGATGTCCCAGCCACCTTCCTGAATCTCACCTTCCTGGTGTTGGAACAGCAATCTGTTTAAATTCTTTATATATTCTAGAAGGTAGACCTTTCAGGAACAACTGGTGAAATTTTTTTCCCGGATTGTGTGTTGTCTCTTCACACTTTTGGTGGTTTCTCTTGCTGTGCAGAAGCTTTTTAATAAGACAATCACTTTTTGATTATTTGTGCTAGTTTATGAGCAACTGAGGTTTTGTTCATAAAATATTTTCCTACACCAGTGTCTTCAAGAGTTCTACCTCACCTCTCTTCCAGCTCGTCTAGTGTCTGTGTTTGAATATTTTGATCTTTAATTCATTTCAATTTTAGTGTATGGTGAGAGATATAGGTGTAGTTTTAATCTTTGGCAATTTGAAACCCAGTTTTTTCAGCACCATGTATTAAAGAGGCTGTCTTTCCTCCAGTGAGGGTGTTTGGCTTCTTTGTTGAAGATTAGGTGCCTGAGTATGTCTGAAATTGTTTATGCATATTGTTTGAATATTTTGATCTTTAATTCATTTCAATTTTAGTGTATGGTGAGAGATATAGGTGTAGTTTTAATCTTTGGCAATTTGAAACCCAGTTTTTTCAGCACCATGTATTAAAGAGGCTGTCTTTCCTCCAGTGAGGGTGTTTGGCTTCTTTGTTGAAGATTAGGTGCCTGAGTATGTCTGAAATTGTTTATGCATATTCTAATGTTTTCCATTGCTTCTTAGGACTGTTTCTTTGCCAGACCATCCTCTTTTTATCACAATGGCTTTGTAGTATAGCTTCAAGTTTGGGATTGTGATACTCCCTTGTTTCTTTTTACTGACTAGCATTGCTTTTGCTATTCTGGGTCTGTTCTTATGCCAAATAAATTTTTGAATTTTTTTTGTCAATGTCTGTGAAGTATGCTACTGGAATTTCAAATGGGATTGAATTGAATCTATATAGCACGTTTAGAAGTTTGGCTATTTTCGCTATGTTGATTCTTCCTACCCAGGAGATGTCTTTCCATTTTCTGGCATCTTCTTCAGTCTCTTATATCAGAGTGCTTTAGTTTTCAGAGTAGAGGCCTTTGATTCCTTTCATTAGGTTGATTCCTAGGTATTTCAATTTTTTGGATACTATTATGAAAGGAAGTATTTGACCCTTTTCTCTCTCAGTGAGTCTGTTTTTTGTTTACAGGAAAGCTATTGATTTTTGTGTGTTGATCTTGTGCCCAGCTACTTTACTGAACTTATTAAGTCTAGAGGACTTGGTGGTGTTTTTCGGGTCATTTATATAGAGTATCATGACATCTGCAAATAATGACAATTTGACTTCTTCATTTCTTATATTCCTTTTATTTATTTCTCTTGTCTAATTGCTGTTTACCCTTATGTTTTTATCATATACTTTCATGTCTTTTATTTTGGCTGTTGTATATGTTATTGATGAGTCTAATTTAATTTTTCTGCGTGTAATTTTCCCTATGTCACATTTTTGAGGAAGGTGTCCTTTTCTCATTGAATGTTTTCGGGTTCTTTGTTAAAAATGAGTTGACTATAAAAGTAAGAAGTTATGTCCAACTTCTTGATTCTGTTCCTCTGTTCTATGTGTTTCACTTTTCTTCTTGTTTGCTCAAGATTCCATTGGATATTTGGTTTCTTTGTGATTCTATATCAGTTTCCATAGGATCATCTTTCTATTTCTGTGAAAAAGTCATTTGTATTTTCACATGAATTGTATTAGCAGTATGACTTTTCCCATAAAGCTAATGCCTTCATGATCATGGGTTATTTTTCTCTTTTGTGTCTATTTATTTCATCAGTGTTTTACATTTTCAACCTTTGTACCTCCTCATTTAAGCCCTTTTATAAATACTGAATTTATTTTATGGCTAATGTATATAGGATTGCTTTCTTAATTTCCTTTATGTATATATAACTCATTGTTACTATATTAAATTACTGACAATGATTTTCATAAATTTCTTTTGTGCCCTGCAGCTTTGAGTTTCTTAGGTTTGTAGATTTTTTTGTTAAAATCTTGCATATATATTCTGCAGTTTAACTTTTTTCATTTCCAGTTTGAATGTCTTTTTATTACTTCTCTTGGATTATTTTTCTAGCAGTATTTATTGTGAAACCTTTCTGATTAATCTTCTTGTTGCCTTTGTAAGAAAAAAATAGAAAAAAAATCTTCTTGCTTGTTATAGTGAGTTTTTTCATGTGCTACATTAAAAAATATATTTCTATTTCTCCCTGATATAAAAATTTCCTCTATAAGTTACTCAGAGTTTCCCTATTCAGGATGTTCATTCCCTTTCTCTCACTTTGGCAATTCTCTATTTTCTTAAATCAGACTCAGGTTTTTGTTTCAGAAGATTATTTTTTCCTTTCTTTTTAGACACATGCTTCTATATACAGTAAGACAATTTTCAGCATAGGGAGAGAGCCTTTTAGAGTTTCACTTTAACCTAACTTTACAGACATTTTTAACATTCACTCTTTCAAACTCCCTCTATCTGATACATGTCTGAACACATTTTCTGTGTTCCTCAAATATATCTTGCATTTTACACTATATCTGTGAGAATTTTTACAGAAAACATGATTTCAGTGAAGTAAATAAGCAGGCACTTATTACTGCATTAAAGAAATGATTGCAGTAGTGATTGCTTCAGTGGAATCGTGATTCATTAAAAATACAATTTTTTCCTCTCTGCTGCCTTAATCATTGGTTTCTGTACACTTCTTGTACACTTCTGTACACATTGTTTCTGTACACTTCTTGGTAACAAGCGAACTGAACCACCTCTAGAAATTGCATTTCTAAACAAAAGGTTTTGCAGACTGTGCAAGGAGTTTTTCCCTCTTATACAGTTTCCAAGTTTCCTGGAAGTACTAGGACTTTTCCTTCTTACCAACTGTCCAGAAATCCAAGTTATTGTCATTCATCTTTTAATCAAAGTAAGACAGCCAGTTATAACCCTCTATTGTGGGTGATTGCCCCTCCTTGGAAGGACTGACTAAAGAAGGCCGAGCAAAATTTTGAAATAAGAAGCTGGGAAATAGCTGTTGAGTCATAAATTGACTCTTCTATATATTCAACTTTACTTTTCTACCTGCATTGTTCTTGACTTACTACCTTTCTCTTCAGGTGAATTATAACCCAAAGCCAAGATTTCCCCTCAAAAGTCACATTGCCTGAGAAGGTTTATTTGGCTTCTTATAGAGTTAACTCATTTTTCCTTAATTCCAAAGCTATTTGTTCATATTTCTATTAAATAGTTTAGGAAGCTATATTGCATATATTTACGCACTTATCTATCTCTTCCATCAGATGAAAAGATCCTGGAAATCAAGTGGTTATTCAACACTGAGTTCCTAGAACTCAATACTCTACTTGATTCAGAGAAGGTATTTGTAAATGTTTGAAATGTTGAATGATCCAAATTATGTTACAGTAGAATTTCTCATAAAAGTGCTTCTTTCATGATATATATCATCTAATCCATAATAATTACTATTATTCTAAGATTGCTATTCTATTGTAATTTATAGGTGAACTGTAACAGTGTTTTCCCTACCTTTTGAAAAACATCTTTCAGTGCTTTGTATGCATGTGGATGTCAAACTCACTTGGACTATAAATTTAAAATTTATGTATCTGGCTCTGTCCTACTGTCTTTGAATACAACATAATATAGGTATAGATCTTGATCTCAGGGAGTTAAAAACCATTGATGGGAGTAGCTTTTTCAAATAATTATTTAAAATTTAGCAGTTGGAGAACTGCATCCTAGGCCAAAGCAGGATGTCTAAGAAGAAAAATGGAGACATTTTCCTTTGGGATCCTCTTGGGTGATCCCTTTATGCAAAGTAATTGATTTCTAATTTTGGTCTGGGGAGATATTAAGGACTTTTGCAGATGAACAAATGAAAAACACTTTACAGGATGGGCAGAAGAGTATGTAAGATTCAGAAGAAATTAGCTATGTGCATAATTACAAGTAACTCTACAATCGTAGAACATACATGTAGAGAAGAAACAATACCAGAGAGGTAATTATATAGGGAAATAGGGATCTGGATTAGGAAGGATGCATGAATCGTGGGAAGGATCTGTAACTATTCTGAAGGCTTTTATAAGAAAATGGTTACCTTATTTTTCATTACTGCTGGGTGAATATACCCTTCAACTAGTAAATGCACTACTGTGAGTTCTCATTGGATGAACTGTGGTAAAGACTTTTATTGGTAAATTAGAGAACCTCAGCAGAGTAAATTGATATAAAATGACCAAATTTCTCTTTTACTTTAAAAATACTAGGAAATCTGTAATGGATCCTCTCCCCATGAGCATTTTTCATCCTTTTATTGTCACCTAGGGAATATTAATGTTTTTGGACTGCTGCCTGCAGCCTTGGCTTCACCACCTAAGTGGGTATTTGGTGATAGCTGTGCACCCTCATAAAGGCAGCCTGCTGATTACGTTTCCATTATAGACAGAGCCAAGTCTGCTGGCTAATTTCCTTGCCAATAGCAGTTAGATTTTTACAGTGGCCAGTATACTGTGGAGAAGTATCATGTTCCTTTTTAGAGAACAGAAAAGATAGCATAAGAAATTTAACTTTCATCAACAAATATTCCAAATAAAACTTAAAAGTAGTTTTTATATATTATGCCATTAACAACTCATTTCTTTTTCATAGTTACCATTCTGATAATACCTTTTTAGATTCTATTTGTCCATTGCAGGAATTAAGAAAATGAAAAGAATGGATGTAAAAGGTATAATTATAGTCATTCAAACATTTATGAAACATTTATCATGTTCTGAGCATGATGCCAGCTAGTATATAGTTTAAAAATTGAATGTGGTGTAAAGTTTATCCTCAAAAAGCTTACAAACCAAAACTGCCCACCTTAAACATGAAATATTTTGATAATAAACACAGAAACAACTTTCCTATGAAAGAAAGAAAAATCTATTATAGCACCATGTTTAGCAAAAAAAAAAAAAAAACACCAAAAAACCCCTCTAGGATTCAGATTATCACTAGTAATACATTTAAGTGTTAAGTCTCTAATAATTGATACAATTCTTTTATTGAGTTTTTTGGCACCTTTTAGGCATATAGTACAATTACATTCATTATTGGGATCTTGTACCTATACATGACAAGTCTTGGTTCTCATTTCTTTGATACAATTCTCTTAGATTTTTTCCTTTTAATCACCCTTTGTTATGGAGTGAATATTTATATCTGATTAAAATTCATATGTTGAATGCTAACTCCTAATATGATGACATTTAAAGGTGGACTTTGGGGCAGGAAATTAGATTTAAATGAGATCTTGAAAGTGAATTTTTATAACAGGATTACATACAAAGTAAAGGATCCACAAAACACACAGTATCCATTGGCAATCTACGAGGTAGAAAGGATCCCTCTGTTAAATCTAACTATAATGGTAACCTGATCTTAAATACCTAAGGTCCATATCAATGAGAAAATAAATTTCCTTTTTAAAGCCATGTAGTCTATCACACTACATTATGTCAATATAAACTGACTTCGGCTCCTATCCAGTGGTAGGCAGTATGCTTAGTGCTTTCTTCATACTTTTCTTAACACTGTCATGATCCTGCAGGGCAGATATTATTTTCTTTATTTTATAGTTGTGCAAACTGAGGTAAGGAGCTTAAATAATTTGAATGGTACATTACAACTAATCAGTGTTAAGCCAGAATTAATTCCATCCATCTTATCTCCACCAAAGCCTACATGACTTCATGGGATAGATTTATTAATCCTTGGTCCTATAGTGACAAGAATATCTACTCAGATATTTGCAATTTAACTTTTGAAATCTCCATTCTGTCTCATAATTTAGCGATAATGCACAAAATAATTTCCTTTTGTTCTGAAGCATTCAAAATGCTGGACAATAATTTGTCATCTATATAATGATTTCAGGAGTCGTGGAGAACTATTTTCCTTCCTGGGATTCAAGTATCATCTTCTTCACTTACTGTTTAATTTGATAATGATAAAGAAAAACAATATAACAGTTGTCTAACCCAGTATGATAACACATTCATCATATGATTATTGTGATTGTTTGTATCTGTGTTTATTGTAGAGAAAATGTAAGGATGTGAATCAATGGCAGGTGGGTCTGTCAGGTACATCATTTTATGTCCATGTAGTAAGTCCTCATGAGGAATGTAATCCTTATCTACTGCAAATATGTTAAGAATAAAATATAAAAATTGAAAAGGTAGGAAACATATGGGTGTTCTAAGGATTTTGTTTCCTTGTCAGTTCTGGCCACCGAGCTTTTCAAATATGTACACATACATTTCACAGGGCTTTTTTTTAGTATATTTTTGAACTTGTGCATTTTTTTTTCAGTGGGTGGAATAATGTCCATTTATTCCTGGAGAGATTTTTTCTTAGGGAGGTTTAGATTTCCTCATAGGACTACTGCTCTACTCTTCTCTTTCTGTATAACAAGATTCATCCAGAGTGTCCTATAGTGCTACACTGACTCATTGTAATTATTGTCATTTCATGAATTTTAAACTGTCAGCCTTGCCTCAATTACTCTTATCAAACTAACTCAAAGAATTTGCTTGCTGAATCTAGTGCTCAGTTTTCATCTCTCTTGACCCACCAGCAACGTTTGACTCCACTGAACAATTATTATCTATGAAACACTTTCCTCATTTGGCTTCCAGAATATCCTTTTCACTTGGACTTCTCTTTTTCTCTGCAGTTGATGACTATACACAGTCCCTTGCCATAAACAATCTTTATCTTATATATTTATTCCTGTATGATAAAGTGATTCAACATTTAATGATGTATAGTAATAATAACAATGATGATATGATAATCTTTAAATTGAGCATTCTGTCTTTTAGCATGTTAGAAAGCAACAGTGAGATGTTAACAGCTGCTAGTTACCTATGGCTTGACCAGTGACACAGGACCAATTTACTCCTGGCTCTACAGCTAGAAAGTTGCTATAGTTTTCAGAGGCTTCATTTAGTCTGTGGGTCTCTTTTCTTCTCACACCATATCAAAAATTTCAAAATATTTTTTGCTTTATTTAAAATGACACTAATTTCCTTCTATCTAAGCCATCTGTAATATTACTGTAATTATTGTTTGGCCACTTTATAGCAACAGCTTGTGAGTTAGCTTTGCTGTCTCCTTCCTGAGTCCCACAGGGCATTCTAAAGACAAGATTCCCACCAATCATGTTAACCTTTAAGTCAGATTATGAAACATCCTTGCTTAAAATCTTCTAATGTCTTCTCTTATTATGATTAATAGCCAAAGTTCTTAATGTGATGATTAAAAACAAAGGCTGTAATCTCAGAACTTTGAACTCCTGAGTGCTCTGTCTTTGATATACATGGGGATTACTCCTTTATTTCCTTTACTTTTTACTCAGATACCTCCTCTTGTTGGCAGTATTTTGTATACGAGTTTACATATGGTGAAAAAAAAAGACACCCCCCACATAATTTCTTTTCAGCATTGCACAATCGAGTGAAGAAGTTTATTTCTATACCTCTTACATATATGAGTGCAGGATTTCACTGATAAAAAGGGAAGAAGGGCTTCTCTTCTAATTCTGTTCCTAGTCTTCAAAAGTACTGGAAACTTTTATTTCATCACAACTGAAAAAATCTTGTGATATCTTTTGAACACAGTTACTATGCTATACTATGCAAACCACAAGCAGAGGAAATATATAGGAAGTCTGGTTGACAGTCCCAGCTAAATTCTTAGAAAATAGCCTGCAACAACAATCAACTATATGAATAAGCTACCATGGAAATTATAGTCTGATCAAATTTTCAGCTTCCTCTAAAACCAGTGCAGTACAGCTTTCAAATTGAGTTCGATCAGCATATATATTATAAAAAATGCAAAAGAAATTTGTTTTAAAATGCTGTTTTAAATAGAACAAAAAGGGCTAAAGGTGTTTTAGAAATAAATTTTTTATGCCTTAGTAGCCAACAACAAAAAAATTTAGTATCAGAAGTGGGGTTATGTTT
>NW_022900936.1:54374833-54455989 GCF_012274545.1 Fukomys damarensis
AAGAAAAAAAAACAAATTATCTGGAGTTAACAAGTATCCTCGTTCAAGTGGAGGGATGCAATAGTACTTTCATGACTTTTTTGAAATTCATAGAAAGTTGAACATAGCTAATAGAAATTGAGGTGTTTTTCTTTTGCAATTGGTGAGTTTTTTAGACCAGTATTTCTAAAAAAATCAGTGACAAAAATATAAAATGCAATGAATACCACTCTTCCACATGAAACACTAGGCAAGGGTTTTTTCCATGTCAGGAAGAGATTTAGTCAAGATTGAAAAATGATGAGCTCATCGTACAAAAAGTATATTGTTTCTTTTCTCTAGTCCAGTGGTTGTCTCAATTAGGTGCTCCTTGGAGTCCTTTCCAATAAGTCAATCAAGTTACAAAGAAGAATGCATTTTAGCAACATTAAGAAAAACACATCCTCAAATTAACAATGTGAAATAGGAAGAAAAGAGCTAAAGGTGTAGGGAAAGTGGGAAGGGTAGAGGAAAGGGAATGAGGGAAAAGAAAAATATGAGAAAATGAAAAAATGGAAATAAAGTGTTTGTAAATGGGTAGGGGAGGAGGGAGTGAAGGGAGGGCATGGATAGGGGAAAAATGTGAATGAAGACCTGTCATGTAAAGGTACAAGATTCCAGTAATGAATGTAACTGTACTGTATATCTAGAATCTACCAATAAGCTCAATAAAAATAAAAAAAAAAGAAAGAAAAGATAGAAAGTTGAGGACCTAAGTAGAGTTAACCACAGACATTTCTTTGTCTGTAAAAGCTAAGTACAGTGAGAGAGACGTTTCCTTAGGGAATCAGGGAGTTGATTTTGAGTGCTGGTACTTTACTGCTACTTAGAAACATTTATCATAAATAATTAAAATCTTTGATTTGGGAAGAGAGTTTATGCTAAAGGAGATTCCAGGAAGAGAAACTGATAAAGCAATGAGCTATATGAGATAGTATGACAGTATATCAGTAGAAAAAGCACTCTAATATTGTTCTGTGTGTAAAAACACTGTACTAATCTCTTTAATTTAGACTTTCAGAAAAACAAATGAAGATATGTTCCTCATCAGATACTCATTGAACTGATCAAGGTGCTATGTAAGTGGATACTGAGTTACAGAGAGTTGTAGGAGAGCAAGAAAATAGTTGCCTTTGAACCTCAAGTATAATAAGTAAACTTCTATAGCACAGTAGCAAAGATAATGTATAAAAATAAATTTCCTGCATTTAATTGTATATGTTTTTAAACATGAGCCACAAATCTCATGTAAATCTCTCATGATCTCTCCCTAGTCTATAAGACTAGAACTCAGTATGTACAATAGTCTATTCAGTATATAGGCAAAAAGAAATTTAAATTAATAAGTATCATAGGTTTTTTATTTTGAATAGCAGAAACACTGAATCTTATTTTTCCCATGAGTGTAGTCTTATATGCATCACCACTAAGATAGACTTATGTAGTGCTTGATGCATGCAGTCAAAAGGAATTGAATTATAATAATAAGTTAGAGATAAGAATTACTCTAGTTAGTTTTTCTGGCACATCCTTTTATGAACTCAGGGATATTTTTCTATAGGAAACTACTTTCTCTAATTTGTATTCTTAACATAATGAACTCTTAATAGTAAGATCTTAAGCATCCAAAACATGAGGTATGAAAGTTATGAAGTTATCAGAATCATTGGTTCTTTATGTTACTTTGCTGCAAAAGACAATCTGACAGAGTACATGGTATCTACCAATAAAGATTTTGCCTCCTAATAGGCAATTCTTTTTACCTATTGAGGAGCACACAGATGATAAAGGATATTAGATACTTTTTAAATAAATGCTTTCATATGATTTACTAAAGCTTGACCTATGATGAATAATTGTTCATAAATCTATAATTCACATGAATGATGCTACAGAAAAATGCTGAAGTAACATTTTAAAATTTTCTTTTTGAGAAAGAGATCGTTAGTACTGAATAATGATTTTTTAAGTTGCATTTAGGTTTAGGAATGACAATGAAACTATTCAGGTTAATTATTCTTTTAATTCACTCATTCAGAACCATAAAGAGTTATGTAAGATACTAGTTAATAATATGTTCATTTTCAACTTATAACTAACATAACATTGAGCAGTTAGTATTGTTATCTCCACTTACAGATGCAGAAACAGAAGGCAAGAGCAATGTACCTTGATCAGTTTCCTTAATTAAGACATCTCAGTTTGAGAAGGAAGATGAAATTCAAACTCAAGGCTGTTTTCTTTCATATTCCTTTCCCCCCCCTAAAAAATATCCCATCTACTATGAGATTAGAAGCATTAATATATTCAACATCAGCTAGAATTATTTTCTCATAAGTGAGATCATTGTGACATTTGCTCTCTAATAGTCCTTGATATCTTTCCTCTGTATTGCTGTTCAGTAGCTAAATAAGGAGATATAGAGTATCTTAAATTCTATTCAATCACTGTGGCTGCAGGAAGGGACTGTGACTGGTACCCTAGAATAAGCTGATAGGGTGAATATTTGGCCATTCCAGGGCTTATTTGAACTCTATATTTGATTAATCCATTCTCTGGACCTGGTCCAGTTAATAATGATAACAAAGGAGAAAAACCCACCAAAGATTTCTTATCAAATAGATGAGGACTTAATGCTAGCAGTATTTTTTTTCCTCTGGTTTTATTTTTTAATTTAATTTAACTTAATATTTATTTATTTATTTTGATACTGGGTATCAAACTCCAGTCCTTGCGCTTATGAAGCAGGAGGTGGAACCACTGAGCCTCTGGTTTTAAATGTTTTTGTTCATTCAGTACCAATCATTTAACCCATTACTGATCTTAAGGCTCTTCTAAGGTTATGTTTTGCAATGCTTAAGCAAAATCATACTTTTTAATTACAGTACTTGTAATGTTAAATAGATAATATTTGTTTTAGTGTATTTTTGTTAAACTTTTCATTACAAAATTAGTTAATCTGCTTGGTTAAAAATTCATGTTTTACCATAAATTGAGTGAAATAACATTTAATTTGACTTCTTCACTTTCCAATCCAGCCTGAGCCCATTTCAATGTACAAAAGAGATTACTATTAACTGTTTATTTTTCCCTTAATTACCTATCAAATTTATAACTGTATACTCATTGTGTGATACCAATTTAACAAATTAATGTGTTGCTTAATGGAGCTTTACTATAAAAATAAGAAATTGAACAATTTTAATCAGACAGTTCAATTTTTCTTTTAATGTTCTTTTATTTTATCTATGAATTGTTAGTAATGTCAGTAATTTATGTTGTTGAATTTTAGTGTTTTCATTGTTTTTTTAAATAAGCTTTCTGCCCTATGTCTAGACTAATTTTAAATAATCAAATTCTAATACTCAACATTTACTATATTATTTTCTAAATGTTTTTGCTAAAAATTCATGAAAGTCAAAAGATCTCTTGTAGAAGAAAATATGAACCTAGGCATTAAAAAACCATTACCTCAGAAGACATCCTTTCAATGCTAATATTAAATGGAGTTATTTTTCTGTCAAATTTCCTGCAAGATTTCTGGCTCATATATTTTTTGCAAGGATGATAAATTTTCTGAATTATGGCTTAGCAATCTATTGAGATTCTAACTGATTATTTTTTCACATTTTCTTGATGTGGTGAGGTAAATAATTACAAACATTTTTAACCCAATACTTGAAGATATTTTTTCTTCTCTTGTTTCCTATGAGAAAAAGCTTTTGTCAGTATATGATTTTTCACTCATTTGACTTAAAATTATTTAGTGACCACTCTTCCTCTGTAAGTAATTTTAATTGTTTTGTAGGTGATTTCAACTTTTTCTCCTCATCTTTACAATTAACAATGTTGTATTCAGGTGTTGTTCCCTGCCCCCACCCTCACAAATCTCATCTAAAGTTTCTTCAAATTAGGGGGAAGGCCTGCTATATTCTGATTGCCCTCCCTATATTTTGTTAATTTTTGGATCTTTTCCAGTTTTTTTTTCCTCTTCTGTGTGAATTTTTACTGTAATACCTTACATTCATCTTTATAATCTTTGACTTGATTTGCAGCCAGGTTCTTTCTGTGATTCACTCTGCTTTTGTAAAAAGTCAAAATGATTGCCGTCTTGTCTAATATTTTTATCATCTTTGAAATAACTTAAAAGATACTCAGACTGAATAAAACTATGTGTTCCTTCAACAATGTTAGGATTCATTAGTTTACAAATTCCTCTTTAAACTGTTGATACTCATTAAATTTTTTATGATTATTTATTATTTGTATAAACTCCTGATAATTAAATTCTTATGGTTTGAATAAGTAGACATTTTATGTGACATTGTGTACTTTTTTCTCTCAACAGATTTTTGTCCCTTGAATAAGGGTTGGGGAAAAACTACCAGTTAGGGGTGGGTGTAGGCTAATCAATTTCCCTCTTGAAAGTGTGGAGGGAATTTGTTTTATGACATCATGGGTCACAGTATATAGAAGGGAAAATGACATGAGATAATTACTCATTGGGATTGTGTGGCTGGGAAAACTTGGTTTTTCAGAACCCTGGCTTGCTCCTCAATGTAGTCATTTTCTAGTGAATACTATTAAACCACTGTGTTCATATGTCTCTTCTCTTAAACATTTTTCTGTATACAGCTTTATGAAACTTTGATAATTAACCTTTACCAAGAAGGTTGTTTTGGCTTGTTCCTCATATTTGATTGCTTTTTTGATAAATATCCGGCTATAAATAACACTTTTATTTTGTATGCTATGTGAAGTTGCTACTGATATATCAAATTTCCCCCCAAAAAAACAATGAGGATAAAGAATAAGATAGAGATTCCAGAGAACTGATATTATTCTGGGAAAAGAAGAGTAATATTGTTTTGTAATAAAATGATTCAGAGATTGTTGAAAAACATTTGAGAGAATAAATAAGTTCAAAACAATATGAAATATAGATGAGGCAGAATAATACTTCCTGGATGGATGAAGAAAAGTTCTTAATGGAAAATAGAAAAGGTTGTGTAGAGTCCTAAGTACTTAGTTTTATTGTTTCTAGATCTTTTGGCAATGAGTGAGTAGCATAAAAATAATAAGACAAAGCATTGTTTATCCTTCATAAGGAAAACTGAAGAAAAATCCTAATGAGCTCTGATGACATACACTTTGTAGCCATCTAGTGCACTTGTTTGAGTGCCATAGTTGATGCCTTACATACTGTGTTCACTCAGTATAGGGCAGTGCTTGCCAGGGTGAAAGAGGACCTTCACTTATTTTTTATCTTACTCTTTGCCCAGCAAACAAGCAAATCATGCTTTTCTAGCTTACTTCAGCTTGATTAGAAAAATGGGATTTGTAAGTTTAAAAAGAAGTGAAACATATTTCAATACATTGCATGGGACAATATGACACATAGATATTGTTTCTAAATTAATTCAAGTATCATTTTATTACAGTTAATTTGGTATTAATTTTTAAATTATATTCAAATACACAAGCAACCACTGGACTATTTATCAGATCCATGGTTATTTTACTATTAGAAAATCTATAGTTTCTGTTTAATTACAAACAGAATGTATATCCTGTTATAAGAATGTCAACACAATTGAGCTGAATTGAATTAACTTTATCTACAAAGTTTCAATATGTGTTTTGATGTTCTATTCCTCTTCATACCTAAATAGACAGATAATTAGTTAAAGGTCAATGGTTTTCTATAGACATGGAGTCAGAGAAAAAAAGAGAACTGCAAAACTACTGCAATGTGAGTATATGTTGGAGTTGGTCTTGTTTGCTAGGAAATGTTTCAGAGTGAGATTTATCTATGCTTGTTTGGCTTATCCACTTTATCATTTACATTGTATCTTGTAAGATGAATATTATCATGTGAGGATGAAATATATTTTTATCTTATTGCGTTTATTGGTACTTTTAAAGTATACAGTACAGTTACATTCATAATTGGGATCTTGTACCTTTACATGACAGGTCTTGGTTCTCATTTATCCCCATACCCTTGCCCTCCCTTCGCCACCTCCACCCTCCCCTATTTACAAAGACTTTGTTTCCACTGTTTCCTTTTCTCATATTTTTTCTTGTTCTTTATTTCTTTTTCCCTACTCTTCCCACTTCTCCTACACCTTTATCCCCTTTCTTCCTATTCCACATTAGCAGTTGTAGAACTTGTATACAGTTATACAATTTACACTTTTAGTTTTTCACATGAGAATGAGTTGATATTTACACATATGTGTATTATTTATTTCACTTAAGAGTATGGCCTCAATATTCATCCATTTTCCTATGAATGACTCTAGTTTCTCATCCTTTATGGCTGAGTAGTACTCAATTTTATAGAAAATCCACATCTTCCTTATCCAGTCTCCAGCGGATGGGCAACTTGGCTGTTTCCAAGTTTTAGCTATAACATGGGTGTGCTGCTATAAACATGGGTGTGCTGTGGTATGATTCTTTTAATTCTTTTGGAAAGATACCCAGTAGAAGGATGGTTGTGTCAAATGGAACCTCTAGTCCTAGTTCTTTGAGGCATCTCCATATTGTTTTCCACAGTGGTTGTACTAGTCTGCACTCCCACCAACAATGGAGAAGGGCTCCTTTCTCCCCACATCCCCACCAGCATTTGTTATTGGTTGATTTCTTGATAGCAGCCATTCTTGGTAGGGTGAAATAGAATTTCAGTGTTGTTTTCATCTGCATCTATCGAATGACCAGTGAAGGTGAACATTTTTTCATATATTTATTTGCTACTTTTACTTCTTTGTTTGAGAAATATCTGTTTATTTCAGATGCCCATTTTTAAATTGGGTCTTTATATTTGGGGGGAGCATGATTTTTTTAGTTCTTTATATATTTTAGAAAATAGTCCTTTGTCTATGGATCATCTGTTAAAAACTTTTTCCCCATATTGTAGGTTGTCTCTTAGTTCTGTTACTGGCTTCTTTGGCAGTGCAGAAGCTTTTTAAATCCCAGTTGTGAGTTCCTGTGCTACTGAGAATTTGTTCATAAAGTCTTTTCCTATGGCAGTTTCTTCAAGAGTTCTGCCTGACTTATCTTCCAGCAAGTTTAGAGTTTCTATTTTAATATTTAGATCTTTAATCCACTTGGATTTTAATTTAGTGCATGTTGAAAGATTAGGGTCTAGTTTTAATCTTTGGAAGTGTGAAATCCAGTTTTTCCAATAAAATTTGTTAAAGAGGCTGTCTTTCCTCCACTGAGGATAGTTGGCTCCTTTGTCAAGGATGGGGTAGCTGAGTACATCTGGAGTTGTTTCTATATCTTCCAATCTATTCTACTTATCCTTGGGTCTTTTTCTTTGCCAGTACATGCTGTTTTTATCACAATGGCTTTGTAGTATAGTTTCACATTGGGGATTGTGATACCCCCTGTTATGTGTCCTTTGTCTAGAATGGCTTTTACTATTATAGGTCTCTTCTGGTCACAAATGAATTTTTGGATTATTTTCTCCAGTTTTGTGAGATATGCTGTTGGAATTTCAATCCAGTTGCATTGAATCTGCATAGCAGTTTTGGTAGTATGGCCATTTTCACTGTGTTGATTCTTCTTACCCAGGAGCAGGGGATATCTTTCCATTTTCTTATATCCTCTTTGATCTCTTTTTCAGAGTGCTGTAGTTTTCAGTGTAGAGTCCTTTTGCATCATTCGTAGATTGATTCCTAGGTACTCCATTTTTTTTGGATGCTATTGTGAAAAGAATTATTTCCCTAATTTCTCTCTCAGTGAAATCAGATTGCTTAATGAGTTCTCAGCCTAATGCTTTCTGTGTGGATCCAAAGCCCTCCTCTGGAATGTAGTAAATAAAACCTTTAATGCTAATTTTAATATAAATGTCAGTACATGTTAATGAATTTGAAGGTAAAGTTTTGTTTTCTTAGCACATATTGGGAATATTTTCATAATTAGGAGATGGTACCATATACGTACTGTATTATTTGGAGGTAAATTTTGCTTTTCTTATGTAAATTGGTTTTCCACCTAATTTCCATCATTTTACTTTGCTTTTGTATATTCAAGAGATATAACAATTTAGATTGACTTCAAATTTAGAATGCAACACCCAGTAAACACAGAGCTTGGGAAACACAGAGCATTTTTGCATAAATTACTGCAGAATTCCATATAATGTGGCATACAAATAGGACTTAGGTCTTCTGTTCTGTCTGTCAGTTTATCTCTACAAGTCCAATCCTGAATATGTTCAAAGCCTTGTCTTGAATTTTTAGCTTCATTTTACTGTCAGTCACTATTAAGCATGACTCAAGAGTCTAGCACGTTAATATACAAGCATGTAATTAGCAATGACGCCTGCATTTGAAGCAGTATTCATGCACAATACACTTGGGTGCACAATGTGTATTGATTGCATTTGGCTCACTTCAGTGTAGAAACAGAAAGATGTTTGGCTTTCCTGTTGTTACAGGGCGATGCATTCATGACAGAACATGCTATACCATAACTATAGTTTCCCAGCCATTCCTGAGTGTAAATATTTTCATAATCTGTATTCTTTAAGTACTTGCCAGTGTTGTGAACTCAGCTGTACTTAAGTTTCACTAGCTATCAGAACTCTTTCAGGTGTCCCGAAGTTAGGAGAGACACCCACACATATGCCTCATTAATATAAACATTTTACAATAAAAATTTTCAGAAAGACTAAGAGTTACAGAATAGAAAGACATACAGCTTTCTACGAAAAACCTTATTTCTGAGGTATTTACCTCTTTTATGTGCATAGTTATTGAAACTTATAAGGAAAGAGTTCATATATAGAGAGAAAATGATATTTCTGATATGATATTGATGACAGCATCAAGGTTAGCTGTGAAATGGAGATGTTAAAACATTGCATGCATGGACTATGCATGCAATCATATGTACTGTGATAAATATTTTAAGTGTAATTTCAAACCCACAGAATAAATATGCTATATTTCTTTTAAAAAGAACCCGGCTTGTGACCATACTATTATTTTTGAACATTAACAAGATAAAACTTTTCCATTTGCTTTTTGCACAAAGGATAGGAGATGCTCTCTACCTCAAATATCTTCCATTAATAAAGTAATCACACATGTCAAGTTTTGAAACACATATTAAAAATATTAAAATTTATCTTCCTTTTAATTATTATGCAACAAGAATTTCTAAATAAAAATTTAAAAATCTCAGGCAGGAATGTATAAAAAAACCAATGTACTTTTCAACTGAAAGAGAATGCTAAACTATGTCAATAGATTCTTGGGAATTTATGGATATATTATCTGAGCATTGTGTGATTTGTTTTATGGGTGAAAGAAAAATACAAATTGAAGGTAATGCAGAAGCTGAAAAGTTGTAGTATGTCGCGAGCGGGCTATGCAGAGCACTGTCCAGCAGTGCCTCAAACCTGAAAGAGCAGCGGGGTGGAGATGGGGCAGAAAGAAAGGAAGGACGCCAAGACAAGAGTCTGATCAAGGCGACATTTATTGCCGGCAAGCATCGGCCTTTTAAAGCAAAAAAACCACAAACTATTATGGGATGGGGTTACCATAGTAACTGAAAGGTCACACAGGAAAACAGCAAACAGGCTCAACAAAAACAACCCACCGTGGATAGTAGTAACCCGGACAACCACACATCTGAAGGTCAGAGACAAGAAACTGTAACTTTCAGGAATTCCACAAAGGAAACACACCACCTGCTAAACTGGAGAAACTTAACACATATGGAGTTACTAAAGTTAACAATACTTACAACCAATACTCATGATCCCCACCGTAGTAGAATGATTTAGGACATGTACAGAGAAAAATAAACACTAAATAATAAATTAGATCTTCAGCTTTACTCAGAGAATACGACTAGATAAGCCATGACCTTCAAAGAAAAGAAATGACCTGAAAGGTTAGTTATTTCTGATGATATAGCAGAACCAAAAACATATTAGCTAAAGGCCATACATTTGTACTCTTGGTATATTTATATAATGAAAAATTATTTCTAACATTTGTATAATTGTTTGATTTGTTTTGGAGAAAAACAAAAAACAACAATTTGTTGCTAGTGAATGTATTATATGCTCCAGGAATATTGTCTGATGTTCTTAGTATTTCTTATTTAATCACCATGACACTGTTAAGGGGAAACCAGTTAGCCTCTTGTTTACAGAGGAAGCTCAAGTAGTGGAGAACTTTATCTTATTTGAGTTTTAGCTTTCTAACCAGAAGCAAAACATCATTGTAACCCTAGGTCATTCTGAGTTGAGGTTTGATGTTTCTCTTTCTTTACTGATATCCTAAGTTTTTATCCTTATTATTTTTTATATTATTTCACTTGATTTTTTAAAATGTAATTTTATTGGTATATTTAAGGTATACAATGTAATGACATTCATTGTTGGAAATTTGTACCTTTACATAATCATTTTTGGTTCTTATTTTTTTCCCCATTCCCCTGCCCTTCCCTATCCACAAAGACTTTGTGTCCATTATTTTTCATTTTCTTGTATTAGTTCCATTACCTTCTGATTTTTATAGGAGGAACTGTGTACAATTTATTGAATACAGAGGGTTCTTCTAATTTTGAAGACAAGGAAACAAAACCTATAATAGATCAACTAATTTATGACATGATTTTTAAGATCCAACTTTCAAACACTTGATGGATTTTATAATTTTCTCTCTCATATTGTGCTTCTAATAGCACCAAGATGGAAAATAATGCTTATATAGATAAGACTCAAAGTTACGATTTGTTCATGCAGCCCTGCATTGGAAATATTGACTCTAGTACCTTTTACATGAGGGTCCTTTTGTCTTTAAGGCAGACTTGATTAGATATTCTCTGGTTTTACTGCTGGGCCATGTGACCATCGTTGAAAACAACATCCTGTGATTTTTCTAGGCAGACTTAAAGAAGAATTTCGGGAAATAAGATAATGTTGGGGATCTAGGTTAGGAATGAGGGGGGTATTATGTTTTAGGGCATTGTAACATCATTCAATTATATTCTCATCAAAATTCTCCTCATGATTTAGCAACAACAGGAAAATGCTTTCAAAAAGAAAGTGCTATCACTAGAGGCACTGCAAAAATAAGAAAGCATAAAATAATTGTATACTGTGTCCTACATAGAGTTTGGTTTAGACCGAGGGAAGGGTTTCCATCACACTTTTGCACTGAAACTTATAGTGCAGAACCAAGACATAGGTGTCCTATGGGGCAGGATGAGCCTGTGAAAACCCTGAGGAGCAAGTCACCTCTGTAAGAATTTTCTTATTTTGTATTTCAGTTTTTAGGTTTTCTAGGTAATAAATATAACATCTGCAAATATTATTATGGGCATTCTCTAATTATAACAATAATCAAGTAGCACAAATATTTATTGAATGTTTAACAAATGTCAGAAACAAAACTGTTTTTTCATGCATTATTTCATTTAAATTTTATGTAACTTCTCTGTGTGGAATATTATTATTAATTGCTCAGTAAGTTATACTTCCCTTAGTAAGATACTTTAACAGAGATTTATAATTTTATTTGCACATCACAGGCTACCAAAACATAGTAGATTTCAAAATATACAATGACAGATACTAACATATTGAAATATCACCTTAAATTTAAGCTTTCAAATACATCGTTTTAATTAACATAATAAAATAACAATTTGAGAAACTATGAAAATAATAATTTATTTCAAAACTATACTAATTTCCAACATATTTTGTCATTTCAAGTAAAAAAAAAGAAACTAATTACTACAATTGCCTATATTAAGACCAAAGTTTGGATTTTGGCTTGTGTTATTGAATTTTTTTCCTGTTTTTTTTTTTTTTTTTTGGCACCAGGGATTGAACTCGGGTCCTTGCTTTTGCAAGGTAGGCCACCAAACTGCTGAGCTAAATCCCTGGCCCCTTGAATTGCTTTTTAAAAGCTAGTACCAGTCACATATTTCTCAAGTTTAATCTTAATCCCAGTGTCCATTAAATAATGTATTTATTCATCCTTTCACTCTACTATTAATAATGTATGAGATTTTATTAGAAGCTTTCACTCTTTTTGGATTCTCAGGGGTAAAAATTGAAGTCATATTTTAGTCTGTTTTATGTTGGTATAGCAAAACATTTAAGCCTGGATAATTTATAAAGAAAACTGATTTAGATCATACTTCTGGACATTCAAGAGCATAGCATGGGCATCTACTCTGCACTAATGAGGCTTCACAGCAGAAGGCCTCGCAATGTCAGAAACACATGTAAGGGTGGTGGGTAGCACATGTTGAAAAGGTGCCAGATTCACTTTTAAGAGCCTGTTCTCTTGGGAATGAATCCAGGCCCACAGACCTGACCCACTCTCATAGGCAGCATCAATCCGTTCATGAGAGTGGAGTCCCCATAAGCTAATTCCCTTTCACAAGAGTCCAACTACTGAAGCTTCCCCAACCTCAGCACTGTCACCCTGGGGACTAAGCTCCCAGCACATGAACCTTTGAGGGGGACACACTGAATCCATATCCAAACCATAGCAGTCATAAACCTTGCTTCAGGTACGTAACACCCTACCAGGAAAACATGTCATATAGCATGTGCTGTGACAGAGAGCAAGCACATTCTGGAGAAAAGTGAGAATTCATGCTTACCTCTGCTGTGTGGGAGGGTGAAGTGTCTGAAAAGAAAGCAGCACCTGTGCTAGAAGATGCTTGTCTGTTGTTATCTTGGGACAGAATTCCAAGAGAGAATAATGATGAAGAGGATTGTCTTCAGTGGTACATATAAAATCTGTCACTTGGTTAGAATATTACCAAAAATCTTGATTATTGTTGAAAGACTTACAAAGTTTTCTTCATTTACAGACATGCAATGTTCCTTCTGAACCAGTTCTATAACAGCTTTTCAGAGAACACACTTTGCTATACCATTTTTCCCTCCTCACTACTAGGCTGCAGCTCCTTAATGATATTTGTTCTTCATTTTGATTGCATCAAATTGGAAATGTTCTTTCTAAGGAGACTTACATTATGGACACATGGGCTTAAATTGTATGACATTTCCACATGGTTATATATCTCAGTTTGAAAAACTTTGATCATTAAAATAAAATTTCCAGTGCACAACTGTTCCTCATTTATCCCTTGTACAGTGGTCAGAGTAACCTGGGCAATGTATTTTCTAACATACTGTATACTTTGTACTGCACACAAGCATTTCTCTAAGGTTCTTCTGACATTTGAAGCAGCATCTTGCTCTATTTTCTCTTCATTATATTAATTTTCTATTTCCCAAGCTGAATCACACTTTAAAGTCTTTGGACTTTCTCTGTTAGAGCCTTCCTGTCTTTCATAATTTTGTCTGCTTTCTATTTTGTATCATTTTAACCTAATTACATTTATTTAAGAATTTCTATAGAGAAAATTGGATTCCTGCAGGTAAAGCTGCTCCAGTTGCCACACACTTCAAGAGATTCTGGCAAGACCAAAATTTGAGGCCATTCCTGGGATTTTTGAGTTAATGTCTAAGTGTGGGAGAAAAGACAGGAAGAGAAAATCAACAGTATGTATATATCCTTTATCCCCTTTTTCTTGCATCTAAGTTAAATCTAACATGAAAGCAGGAGGTGCCCACATTGGGAATGACCAGAAACCTCAAACCAATAATGTCAGAGAATACCTTTCTTTCTTTCTTTCTTTTTTTTTTTTTTTGGTTTTTTTGAGACTGGGTCTCACTATTTGGTTGAGACTGCCCTGGAACTCACTTTGTAGCCCAGGCTGGTCTCAAACTCACAGCAATCCTCCTGCCTCAGCCTCTCGAGTGCTGGAATTAAAGGCATGTACCACCATGCCTGGTGAGATTACCTTTTTTTTATGAAGCCTAATATTTTTAAAGGAAACTTTCAGAACTTTCTTCATCATAAAATCATAAAGAAGGTGAAATCTTTTATCATTCCATCAGACAACATGATCCTATTAAGTACTCCTCAAGTAAATCCTGAGAAACACTTTTTTTGGAATTTTCAGGTATATATCATAATAATGAAATCAATAATTAAATTAATTTAGAAAGTATATACTATATTTCCTTGAATATGCATTGTATATCATTCTGTATTAAAAAATGACAAAAAGGGCCAGGGATTTAGATCAGTGATTCTATTGCCTGCCTTGCAAGTGCAAAGTTCAATGCCTGCTACCCCCCAAATATATGGTCTAAAAATAAGCATTTAATATTTGTAAGTCACACACAAAAACCAGACCCAAAGAGACTGAAAATGCAGAAACAACTCCAAACACACTCAGCCACTTTATCTTTGATGAGGGGGCCAAACACCTTCACTGGAAGGAAGATAGTTTCTTTAATAAAGAGCAATAGAAAAATTCTATTCCCATATGCCAAAGACTAGAACTAGACCCATATCTCTCACTATGCACTAAACTGAAGTCAAAATGGGTCAAAGATCTAAATATTAAAACAGAAACCCTAAATCTGCTGAAAGAATAGGTAGAACTCTTGAAGACATAGGTGTAGGCAAAGACTTTATGAACAAAACCCCAATCACATAGGAAATATCACAAATAATAACTGGGATCTCATCTTATTAAAAAGCTTTTGCATGGCAAAAAACACAACAACAATAAAACAAAGAAACAAACAAACACCAACAGAGTGAAGAGATAACCAACAGAGTGGGAAAAAAATTTTGCCACCTGTTCCTCAGACAAAAGACTAGTATCTAGAGCATATAAAGAACTCAGAAATGTCAGACCCTCCCCAATTTAAAGACCCAATCCAAAAATGAGCATTGAAAGTGCATAGACACTTCTCGGATGAAGAAGTGGAAATGGCAAATAAATATCTGAAATTATGTTCACATCACTGGTCGCTTGAGAGATGCAAATTAAAACAACACTGTGATTTCATCTCATTACAGAAAAAACAGCCATTATCAAAAACTCAACCAATAAAATATGCTGGAGGGGCTGTAGTGAAAAAGGAACCATTCTCCACCACTGGTAAGAGTTTAGACTGGTGCAACCATTGTAGAAATCATTGCAGAGATTCCTAAAAATACTAAAAGTAGAGCTTCCATTCAACTCACCTATCCTTGGTATCTTTCCAACAAAATTAGAAGCATCATACATCAGTGATATATGCACAACCATGGTTATAGCAGCACGATTTGTAATAACTAGATCTTGGAAACAGCCCAAATGCCCTTCAACTGATTAATGGATAAGGAAGAAGTAGTTTTATTATACAATGGAGTACTACACAGCCATAAAGAAAGAAAAGCTTGAGATATTTCTAGGTAAATTGATGCACCTTGAGACCATATGCTTAAATGAAATAAATTGGACACACATATGTGAATATTGCATTATCTAGAGTAAGAAATAGAAAGTGTAAATAAGGGCCAAATATATACAGATATTGTGAAATAGGAAGAAAATTTTCAAATAGGAAGAGGAACTAGGGAGGGCAAAAGAGGGAAGGTGAAAGGAAGTGAAGAAAATAGAAGGGAAAATAGAAACAAATCTTTTGTAGATAAGGAGAGGAAGAGGGATCAAACAGAGGCCAGGGAAAGGGGAAAAAAGAATCAAAATATATCATGTACAGATACAAATTCCTATAGATGAAATTTATCATTATGCATATCTTAGCTACCAATAAAATTAATTTTAAAATGTTTGTAAGCCACAATTTCCAAAATGTACTTGAGTAAGAAATCTTTCTGATGTGGAGCAACTACCACCTGCTTGTGGGAAAGTATTCAGAAACCAGGATCTGAATGAGTCACTTGTTCTTAACTGGAGTCTCGTCATCTTTAAATGGCTACAAGTAGAGAGTATAGAAGGTTAGGCATGTGGAGATAAATCCTCAGTCCACCCGTGATAGCAGTGGCTCTGGTGGCTCTGCTGCACCACTCCTTTGCATACTGACAGCCAGCATTGCATTCCAAAGTCCTGACCTGGATTCCTCCCTCCTTTTCCTCAGGATTTACTGTAATGTCTACTAGGTGTCTCAGCCTAACCCCATAGGACATCTTGAAAGCACTGATGGGAATGGTGGGCTTTTGAGGGGATGGTGATTTCTGAGGGGCAATACACAGCCAATAAAAGAAACATTTGCCCATCCGTTGGAAACTGGATAAAGAAGATGTGGTTTTTCTATAAAATGGAATATTACTCAGCCATAAAGAATGAGAAAATAGATTCATTCATAGGAAAATGGATACATATTGAAGATACACTCCTAAGTGAAATAAATAAGTCACACATGTGTAAATACCGAATAGTTTCTCTGGTGTGAATAATCTGTAATAATACATAAGATCTTTTTTTTTCCAGCTTTAATTGAGTTTATTGGTACATTTTATGCATACAGTACAGTTACATTCATTGTTGGGACCTTGTACCTCTACATGACAGGTCTTGATTCTCATTTTTTCCCCTTACCTCTGCCCTCCCTTCACCCCCTCCTCCCCTCCCCATCTGCAAACACTTTATTTTCATCTTTTCATTATCTCACATTTTTTTCTTTTCCCTTTTTACTCTTCCCCTACCCATCCCACCTTCCCTACACCTTTAGCTCCTTTCTTCCCATTTCTAAATGTCAGTAATCTTATTAAGATCTTATGTAATGGTAGGGGAAGGGTAATAAGGGAAAAGAAAAAATGTGAGATAATGAAAAGATGGAAATAAACTGGTTGTAGATGGGGAGGGGAGGAGGGAGTGAAGGGAGGGCAGGGACAAGGGGAAAAAATGAGAACCAAGACCTGTCATGTACAGGTACAAGATGCCAACAATGAATGTAACTGCACTGTATCCCTAAAATGTACCAATAAACTCAATTAAAGCTGAAAAAAAAAACAAAAAAGAAAATCAGTCTTTCCTGTCAGTGTATTATCCTTAAGTGCCTTATATGAGATTCCTCAGAATATTCTCTGTGTGATTTAGTTAAGTTGTCCTCAACAGTAACTAATTCATTGATCCACATTTATTGGGTTTCTTCTCATTTCTTCTCACTTTTACTTCTGTCTCCTGAGATCATCTCCCAAATAAGCAAAATTATCTCAATCTTATTTTAGGAGACATTAAATTCATAACCCATGATCTTTTTTTTCCTTCCTGATAAAAACAGAGAAAGGTTACATTAACATCTGGAAGAATATTCCTGGTGTCTAGAGCTACACCTATGCTGTATTATGTTTTGAGCTCATTAATTTTTATGTTTCAAGATTATTTTAAAGAGATATGACTTTTTTTTTGTAGTTCTGTCAGTTTGGCCTAAATCTTAGGAGATTTTTGCTTTTCTATTAAAGGAATCTCCAACTTATAAAACAATAGCAAAACCAGTTTTCATTTCAGTTTTGGCAAATGTTGCACAATGTGTTTTAAAATATTCTATCCTCACAAATATCCATATAACTGCCATTTTTCTCATTGTGCCAGTAAAAATGTCTGGAAAACCAGATAATGTACATGATTAAAATCTGACAGTTCATTGACCGTAACGATCACATGCTCTTCTGCTCATATAAGTAATTGTTCACCAGAAGTTTACCTTGAAGGTAACATAAACTCTAAAATGGGATGTTACTGCTATTTTCCTCACAGTGCAGTTGGAAGAATTAATGTGGTGAATGTGAAATATAACTGGTTCTTTCTATAACATGTTTACTGTGTTATCACTGGTACTCCTATTACTACGAGAATTACATAGTATCTGTCCAATTTTTTGACCCCTTGAGTACATGTTTGGCATTCTGTAATAAAGGAAGAAAGAGAGATAGCAGGTTGAAAACTACACAAACATTACTTTAGAAGTTAAGGATCCAAATGCTCTTTGTTATTTCTTGCCATCCTATTGGCCTTAGTTCACATGACCTCACCAACCTGGTCAAAGAAATTAAAAACTACATACTCTAGTGGTGTTCCCAGGAGGAAAGGTAGCGAAGTTAGCAAGCAATTCCATAGAAATATCTCATATGTTATCTTCATCATTATTCATGTCATATAAATTAAACTTATTAAAGAAGCACTGCTCAAGCCATATGCACACCCTCATCCTCTCTCAGTATAGCTCCATCATCTTTCTAATTCTATCCATTGTTTCTGTGATTTCAATAGTAACTGCTATGCTCTGTAACCACTGAACTATACCCCAAGACCATCACGTCTGCCATTTCAAAAGTGCCTTTTCTAGTTGGAAAAGCAGAACAGTCTTATGATGGTAACATTATATCCTCTTTTCTCTGCTCAAAATCCTACATTAGATTTCCACCACACCAAATAACTGAAGAATGCCTACAGTATCTCTCTTTGTTCATTTGCTTCAGTCTTTCTCTAAAATATTGGTCTATGTATTTTCTTCCTAGAAGTTATAGTGCCTAATAATGTATATTTACTTATTTATCAGTTTAAGTGGGCTTTCCTCATTAGATTATAACATTATAAGCATAATATTTTCATTCTTTTTCTTTAGTAGGAGACAATTTTATTAGATTCTGTTTTTTTCTTTATTGGAGTCAAAATTGACTAATAAAATTTATAGGATGAAATATAATGTTTTCATATATGTAAAGACTGAAATGATTATAAAAGTCAAGCTAATTAGAGTATTTATCACCCTACATAGTTAGGATTTCTTTTTGATGATTTTATATTTTCTGGCTAAATAATTTTCTCATATACAACATTATCATGAACTGGGGTCACTATGCTGTAAAACAGATTTCCAAAAGTTTTTCTTCTTAACTGAAACTGTACTTTTAATCAATATTTCCTTATTTCCCTTCATACTTTCTTAGTTCCTAACAATTATCATTCTAATCTCTACTTCCATAAATTTGACATTTTTAGATTCTATGCACAAATAGGATTAGGCAATAGTTTTCTTTTTGTGACAGGATTATGTCCTCCAGCTTTATTTATGCAAATTACTTCTTTTTTAAGTTTTATGGGCTAAATAATATTTCATTATGTACAAACACAGATGCACACACATACACCTCCCACATTTTCACTGTTCAGTAGTCAGTGTACACAGATGATACCATCACTTTGCGTTTGTAAATAATACAAGAAATATGGTAATGTAGGTGTCTTTTAAATAAAAATCATTAAAATATTTAATTTTATTAGCATAATATTTACATATTCATGACCCTGTTTAACCAGTGAGTGTTCCAAGTTTAAAAATCATTAGGCAATAACCACACACAAGATGAAAACAGTATAAACTATACAATAAACTTTATGTACATTTTTTACAAAATAATACTTTCTTAAATAATATAATTGGACACAAAAAAAATACACTTTAGAGAAATTCACATTAGTAATTTTTTAAAGCTCTCTTCTAGGGCCCTGAAAATTTAGGACAAACACTAGGTCCATAAATAAGTGCTACTGTGACAGTCCTGAAAGGTCACTGTATATACTTATCTACCTATAGATATTATATTGATATTTTCAAGGCTACCAGCTTTACTAATTTTTAGATTATGTTTTAAAGTATTGAGATTCTGATGATTATGCAAATAAAAAGATAGTAGTATAAATAAGTAAGTAGGAAACAAATTTGAGCCTGCATTTATATTTATAGGTTCTTGCCATCCTAATTTAAATTCTAAATGGCTGATGATATTTTCTCACTTCAAAAACAGTAGTATATCTAAGATAAAATTACTGCAAACAAGCTTGAAGCATGATTCAGATTTAGTACAATTTTATTATTTTTTTTTGTTTTTAATGCAAACAATTCATTTACCATTTATTTTAGTGCATCTGCATTAAGGCTTTTAATTATTTGACTGAAGATTTTATAATATTAAAAATCGGACTCAGAATTTTACAATGTTAAAAATGAACAGGCCCGCAATCATAGTGCCTATTCAATTTCACTGAAAGCATAGCATTAAAGCTCAACACTGTATGGAAATGGTAGCAGAGAAACATATGCTAATATCTAAGAAGTTATGTATATAGTTTTTAATTAAAGGATGTGTAATAAAATAGTTTGGTGGCTAGAAACTGATGCTAAGAAACAAAAAGTTTCTTTTTCTACTTTTTAAGTATAGTACAGTTATACTCATCATTGGATGATGTATCTTGGTTCTTATTTTTTCCCCGCTCCTCTACCCTCCCTTTACCCCCTCCACCCTCCCATATTTACAAAGACTTTGCTCCTTTCCCCCACCCTTCCCACTTCCCCTACACCTTTAGCCCCTTTTTTCCTATTTCACATTATCAGTTATACAATTTGGATCTTATTTACACTTTTAGTTTTTCACACCAGAGAAATGAATTGGTATTTACACGTGTGTCTTATTTATTTCACTTGAGTATGACCTCAATATGCATCAATTTTCCTATTAATGACTCTAGTTTCTAATTCTTTATAGCTGAGGAGTACTCCATTTCATAGAAAAACCTCATCTTCTTTATCTAGTCTCCAGTTAATGGACAATTGGGTTGTTTCCAAGTTTTAGCTGTTAACAATTGTGCCACTACAAACATGGGTGCACATATATCACTGTGGTATGATTCTTTTGGAAAGATACCCAGCAGAGGGATAGCTAGGTCAAATGGATCCTCTAATCTTAGTTCTTTGAGGTATCTCCATATTGATTTCCACAGTGGTTGCACCAGCCTGCACTCCCACTAACAATGGAGAAGGGTTCCTTTCTCCCCACAACCCCGCCAACATTTACTATTGGTTGTTTCCTTGATCAGCCATTCTTTGTGGGGTGAGCAGAATCTCAGTGTTGTTTTCATCTTCTTCTCTCGAATGACCAATGGTGTTGAACATTTTTTTCATACATTTATTTGCTGCTCTTACTTGTTTGTCTGAGAAATGTCTGTTCATTTCAGATGTCCATTTTGAACTGGGTCTTTATATTTGGGGGGGCTGTTTTTTCTGAGTTCTTTATATGATAGATAATAGTCACAAAAGGTTTCTTTTCAAAAGAAATTGTAACATTTTTGAAAACTGTCAGGTTCTTTAAGTTCTTTCCTTAGTTCCCATGGCGTTCATGCAGATACATTTCTTGAGACAATCTTAAAGTACGCTGTAGATGGAAATGGAATGTACATCCAGAACTACAGGTTAAAACTAAGACCCGGGTGCTGATAGAAAAATCTTCCTGATTTCAGTCATCACACATTTGTATCCTGTAGTAAAGGTTCTTTTTCCTCTCCTGGCTCTTGGGCACTGTGAGGATGGCTGTGACTCCCACAGTCCTTTCTCCCAACTACTGGACCTTAAGCTTAAATTGCTATATTCTGGAATAAAGAAGGGAGCAAGCAAAGCCAATAGAACCGAACAGGCTCCAAAAATGAAGGGAGACCCAGGGTTGATGGAATTCTGTTCAATGTGGTGCTGAGGGCTTGTGTTTATCCCCAAGTCTGTTCCTGTTATTGGCAGTTCCACGAAGAATATGTACAAAATGAATCCAAAAGGTCTGGCCCAAGCCTTTGCATCATCCTTGATTCCTATTATCATTCCTTGAACAACACCCTGTTGGTCAGCATCAGCAGTTCATAAAACCAGTGCTCTAACAGATGGAAATGTAATGCTAGACATGGCTGCTATAGCCCCAACAGCCCACATCATCCAAGGTTCTGAACCAAATCCATACCATGCCAGCTGCAATATTTGAAATCCCAGGTGTAGTAAAATGGTGTTTTTATTTCCAGTTGATCTCATAAGTAAACTCAGAACTGTGGTCTGTGCAGTAATGGAAAGGAAGCCAAGGACTTCTATAAACACCCCAATACTTTCTGGTGAAAATTTCATGATCTGCCTGAGGTAAAAAAAAAAAAAAAAAAAAGCTGGAATATTGGCCTGTGTTTGGTAGGCAGGAGAAAAACACCATAATGCATATGAGCAGTAATATTGAATTTTGGCCCACTTTTTAAAAAGGATGCAAATGGGTCGGCTTGTTCCCAGAAAATGCGCACTCCCCACGATGCTGGTCACATCTTTTTATATAATGACTCAGGCACAACAACAAGAATAAAACAAATATCTAGCAAAGCTATTGCTATAGTTAGGACCACCGCTGAGCTGTCTCCATATACTCATGCGAGGTAAGCTCCAGTTGCAGGGCTAGTGACTAGACTTGCAGCACATGTTGCTGAAACCAATCCATAAACCGTACCTGTTTCATGGTTTTGTGTGTATCTGCTACATATGCAAACACCACAGTGAAAGTAACTGCAAAACTGCAGAAACAGAGAAGACAGCGAAGTACCACAATGGGCTGATCTTCATTAAAGAAATTGGGGCACATTTGAAAAATATTGTAGCAGCAAGAAGGAATAAAGAGTCCATGTGGGAATTACCAAAAATTTTACTATGATCTATACCTATATCAACAGGAGATCCCGTCTAAAGTAATTTGTCAGTATATCCCTTTGGCTCCAAATACTATGGAAACATCCACACTAGTTTCTTCAGAAGTATCTTTATTTAGTGAAGGTGTGACTATAATTCCATAAGCTTTGTTAAAATAATATCTTATGCTCACAAGAAACACACTTCCAGTAAATTTTTCTAAACAAAAGAAAAAATTTGGTGTATTAATTTTTTGGATTCTGGGAATAACTGTAATTGGCTGCACAATAATATAACCTGTCAGTTTTGGTTTTATTGTTTACAAAATTAAAAAAATGTAAAAAACTGATTTTTCAATTTATATTTTATTACTTGGCCAAAAAATGGAGGTACAGCTAAACATTTATTTATCTTTAATTAATTTTATTGGTACATTTAAGGTATACAATATAATGACCTTCATCATTGGAAATTTACACCTTTACATAATCCATCTTGGTTCTTATTTTTCCCCATTCCCCTGCCCTCCCTTCAACCTCTCCACCCCTTCCTATCTACAAAGACTTTGTTTCCACTTTTTTCTTCTCATGTTAATAACATTTCTTGAACAGATAACATTTACAAAGGATTATACATACCAGTTAAAGGTTCATAAATAGACCCACATTCAGTAATTTTAAAAACAAAGTCATTGTGTCAAGTTTGTGTCTTGACCTATAGTAGAAGATTTAGAAACTGGGTTTAGTATTTACATTCTAAATTTGTTTTAGTTCAGAAAAGCTAACACAAGTTTTCTACCTGAGGAAATTTTTGTGCATATGTTCGAGATGTTTTGTTTTCTTCAATTATCTCATAAGAGCCTTACTAGTTTTAGCTTTTTAAAATTAAATATCAATGAATTTTCTTAGCTTTAAACAAGTCCATGCTAATTGAAAAATCATACCTTGCTTACACTGATTACAAATTCCAAATATTTGTTCTGTGCTCTCTTATTCCATCATTTTCCTTCAAATGCTAACAAACATCTGTAGGCTAAAAACCAAAGGCAGTGTTCCCATTTACCTCAGTGCCATCCTGAGCATATCTTAAAATTTATACCAGTTTTACATATTCAATTAAAAAGCCATGTGCAACTAAAATTAAGTATAGTCTATAACAGGTAAATGATTACACATCATTTTAATGATACAGCTGGAATTTAAGACCAGAGCAGGTCCGGGGATTTAGCTCAGTGGTTCCACTGCCTTGCAAGTGCAAGGACCCAAGTTTGATCCCTGGTACCACCACCAAAAAAAAAAAAAAAAAGCACTAATAAAACCAGAGTAAATTCTTAACTCCAACCAGAAAAATAATTTTATATATAAAATATTTCCTTAAAAATTATGTATGGAATAACACATTAGTAGGTAAATTAAGTGCTATATTATTCTCTTTTGTATAGTATTGGACCATGAGCAGGTAGAATGAGGAAACGTACATAAAAATCTTTTTAAACATGGTATCTCTTGAAATGTATGGTAATAATCAAACCTGTGTTTCATATATTTAAAAAGTAATGTGAATTAATTTTCTTTTTTCTTTTGGTACCGGATATTGAACTCTGGACCTTGCACTTGTGAGGCGGGTGTGGCACCACTGAGCTAAATCCCTGGTCCTGGATTAATTTTTGTTAGGATTTAGGCTCTTTTCATTACCCTCTGAAAATCTCAGTTATCAGTCCTTCCCTACTGAATATGGCCATATCTCTCTTTACTAGCCTTTCCTTCTTATTATATCATTAAATACCAGGACAAAAATATAGCAGCAGTAGTTACCCACTGCCACTAAAATATGAGTTGTTTCATTAAATACAAATTATTTGAGAACTTTTGTTATTTAAAAAGTGCTTTTTGAAGTCCTTTTAATGAAAATCCAATGTCAAGAAGCCAAGGGTAAGGAAGGGTAGTGCTCAAAGACTTTTGGATAAAGTTTTGATAAATAAAATGATATAGAGACAAGGAAGGTTTATCACAGAGGATAGGAGGAAAAAAGTATGATATTTCTTATCGCCCTATGAAATTGCCACAGCTTATTGGTAAATTGCACGAGTCTCTGAGACCAGGAAATGCAGATTTCAGGTCAAATGCACAGTGTACAACCCCAGAAGGAAGTAAGTTTCCTCAGGCAAAAACAGAGTCATGGATTCTACAGGTTAAAATCTGTATCTTCCAAGTCAACAACAAAATGATATAAATAATACTATGCCTGAAAATAATTTACTAACTCCCATATAAGGCCTATTTATCTATTTTTGGTACCAGGGATTGAATTTAGGATTTTCTGCCTGCAAGGCAGGTGTGGTGCCACTGACCTAAATCCCTGGCCCCTATAACTCCCATATAATGCCTGGTAGAATATGTATCATTCATAAACACTGCTAGACCTGAGGGAGAGATAGAAAAGGTAAATTATATATGAAGATGGAATCTAGGAAAAAAATCTTCTAACTCAGTGAACCTAGGTATCCACATGCTAAAAGTCTTTCTAAAAATTGGCAAACAATCCCCTTCCTTGACTTCCAACATTTATATTCAAAATACCCAAATAAATTTTGGTGAAGATATTTATACAAACATGAGCATTTTATCTGAAGACAGTACTAGGAAAAAAGGTCTCTGATTTAGTAATTTTATTGCCAAACCTCCTCTAGGGGTTGGCACACAGTCCTTTTCTAAGACTAATTTTCTATAAAGTAGTGGAATAAAGCACGGCTAGGCTAGATCAGCACTTGTCTCAGACATTAATAAATATTTAATAACTTGATCTCAGACATCAGTGAAAGAGCCACCTACACACTTTGCATAATGACTGTAATGACTGAGAAAGATGTTGAGTGTATTGGAGGGAAGGCAGCAAAAATCAAAATTTATGCTACTAATGTATTGCTACTGGATTCATCATGAAAAAAATGCCATGGGAATCACCTTAGCACAAAACCACATCATAGAACTTCGTTTTTCTCATTGAGTTTATTGGTACATTCTAGGTATACAGTACAGTTACATTCATCATTGGGATCTTGTACCTTTACATGACAGGTCTTCGTTCTCATTTTTCCCCTTATCCCTGCCCTCCCTTCACCACCTCCTTCCCTATTGAACATTTTTTGTTTGTTTTTTGAGACAGGCTCTCAGTATGTGCTTGAGACTGACCTGGAACTCACTATGTGGCCCAGGCTGGTCTCCAACTCACAGCGATCCTCCTGCCTCAGCCTTCCAAATGCTGGGATTATAGGCTGTGCCACCACGTCTGGCTCTGAACTTTTGTTTCTAAATAATTTTTAATACCAAAGCATTGCTCTACATGGTGTAATGACTTACATTTAAAAACATACACATATATCAGGCTGAAAGGTAAAGAGGAGCCAGGCAAAGAAAACCTCATTTATCATCTGTGAATGTAAAATTGAAGTTTAAAAGCACTTTCAATTTTCTGACAATTGTTTCTTTACCTCTTTCTTCTCTAGGTATTCTAATACTGGTGCCTCTCAGTTATAACATTTCCCTCTTACATGAGAAGTCCTTGCAGAATTTGATTATTTTTTTTATGAATTTTTTTTTCTTTTGTTACTGGGCATTGAACTTGGGACCTTGCTAAATCCCCAGCCCTTACTTCTTTATTTTAAAAAAAATAAAACCTCTAGGTTTGTAAAATTTCCTCCTCAGGTTAAAAGCAATCCAGGCTAAAAAATAAGAAGAAATGAAACAAATCTCATATGTAAAGTAGGAAAAGAAATTCTCCCAGTAATTCCATCCTTTGAATATAATATTTATCCCTCATATTTTTACTGATCATTTACAAACCCAACTCTGCTTCTGACCTGAGTTTTAGGGACTCATTAAAATGTATTGTTAGATTTCCAGCAAAGGTCAGCTTGCCTGAGATAGAACTTGGCATGTTTTGTCTTTACATCCTAACAAAACATCAATCAAACATATTTCTTGTATGTTCTTTAGCTCAGCTAATCATGCAAGCATCTAAATAGCCATTTCACCTAAAAAGTTTTATCCATTCTTCAGTTTTCATTTAATTTTCATGAACTCTGCCACTGAATACTTCCTGGATATTTTTCTGCCCTCTGTCTTCAACATTGGCACTACTTTAGGGGGAGTTCTCATGTATTACTTGATTTTTCCTTTTCCTGTATTACTCTCCTCTATTCTGTCTTGTAGCATGACTGAAGTGATACATTTTTTTTTCAATGAATATAGTTTAAATTTGTTAACATTACACAAAATCTTTCATGGTTTTTAGTCCAATGTCTTTCATTTTTTGATGTAAAGCTTCAGTAACATTAAACTGCTTGTAATCCTTGGGGCTTTATGCACTCACCGAATCGTACACAAATATTCAACATTTGATGATCGAAAACAATGGTGAATGTTGAATTAAAAAATTGTTACTGTAAAAGACACATTGCCATTAATCTGCGTCACAATCCATCACCCCCCTCAATTTCAACACCCTTATCTCATTTCTCTCGACAAGGTCACTTTGAACTTGGGGGAGAGCTAGAAGTGACATGGTACCAGATCCAGAGAGTAAAGTATAAGCAGACACACTATAAAGCTTTTCTCTTTATTGATACATTTTAGGTATACAGTACAGTAACATTCATCATTGGGATCTTGTACCTTTACGTGACAGATCGTGATTCTTACTGTTTTTCCCCATCCCCCTAGCATGCCTTCACCTCCGCCACCTTTCCCTATTTATAAAAACTTTGTTTCCATTTTTTCCTTTTCTCTTCTTGCCTTTCTCTTTCTCCCCCCCAATTTTCCTACACCTTTAGACCTTTATTCTATTACACAAAGCAGTTATACATTTTGATCCTTATTTATACTTTCAGTTTCTCACACCAGAGAAACTACTTGGTATTTACGCATGTGTCCTATTTATTTCACACAAGTATGCCCTCAATGTGCATTCATTTAGCTATAAATGTCTCTAGTCTCTCACTCTTTATCTCTGAGTAGTACTCCATTTTATTAAGAACCACTTCTTCATTCAGTCTCCAATTGATGGGCAACTGGGCTATTTCCAAGTTTTAGCTATTACAAACTGTGCCACTATAAACATGGGTACACAACCATTGCTGTGACATGATTCTTTTAATTCTTTTGGGAAGTCACCAAGCAGGAAAATAGCTTAGTCAAATGGGACCTCTAGGCCTACTTCTTTTAGGTACCACTATATTGATTTCCACAATGGTTGCACCAGCCTGAACTCTTACCAACAATAGAGAATGGTTGCTTTTGGCCCACAGCCCACCAACATTTGTTATTGGTGGATTTCTTGATAGCAGTCATTCTTTCTAGGGTGGGGTGTAATCTCAGTGTTGTTTTTTTAGTTTGTTGGTATATTTTAGATATAAAATACAGTTACATTCATCCTTGGTATCTTGTACCTTTACATGACTTACCCTGGTTCTTATTTTTCCACATTCTCCAGCCCTCTCTTCACCCCCTCCACTCTTCCCAGTTTACAAAGACTTAGTTTCCATGTTTTTAGTCTTCACATATTTTTTCTTTCCCCTTTTTAACTTTCCTCTACCCTTCCCACTTTCTCAACTCTTTTAGAACTTTTCCTCCTATTACACAATACCAATTATGCATTTTTATTCTTTAATTTTCATTGAGTTTATTTGTACTCTAAAGAGTATACAGAACAGTTATGTATACAGAACAGTTACATTGATCACTGGGATCTTGTACCTTTACAGGATATATCTTGGTTCTTATTTTTTCCCCCATACCCCTGCCTTCCACCCTTCCCTATTTACAAAGACTTTGTTGCCTTTTTTCCACTTCTCTTATTTTTTCTTTTCCCTTATATCCTTTCTCCTCCCCTTCCCAATTCCCCTTTAGCCATTTTCTTCCTATTTCACCCTATCAATTATACCATTTGAACCTTAATTACACTTTTAGTTTTTCACACCAGAGAAACAATTTGGTATTTATTCAAGTGTGTCCTACTTATTTCACTTAAGAGAAGAGCCTCAATATGCATCCATTTAGCTATAAATGTCTCTAGTATCTCATTCTTTATGACTGTGTAGTACTCCATTTCATAGAAAAACCATGTCTTCTTTATCCAGTCTCCAGTTGATGGGCATTTGGGTTGTTTCCAAGTTTTAGCTATTACAAACTGTGCTGCTATAAATATGGGTGTGCATATATCACTGTGGTATGATTCTTTTAATGCTTTTGTAAAGACACACAGCAGGGGAATAGCAGGGTCAAATGGGACTTCTAATTCTAGTTGTTTAAGGTATCTCCATATGGATTTCACAGCGGTTGCACTAGTCTGCATCCCTACCAACAATGAAGGGTTCATTTCTCCCCACAGCCACACCAGCATTTGTTATTAGTTGATTTCTTGATAGCAGCCATTCTTATGGAATCTAAGTGTTGTTTTCATCTGCATCTCTCGAATGACCAATGATGTTGAATATTTCTTCATATACTTGTTTGCTGCTTTTACTTCTTTGTTGGAAAGTGTCTACTCATTTCAGATGCCTATTTTTGGATTGGTTCTTTATATTTGGAGGGTCTGATTTTTTTGAGAAATATACTTCCTGCTGTCCGGAGTTCTTAGCTCTTCTCTGTTCTCCCCCTTTCCCTCCTCTCCCTTTCATTCTCTCCTCTCTCCTTCCCCCCTTTCTCATGGCACATTGCAGTTCTGTATTTTTTTATTGCTCCTCCTCTTACTCCATATCTCAGCATGCAGCTGCATAGCTGTTAATGATTTGGCTAATCTTCTGGAGAAGTCTGTATTTGCTGTTTGCCTAACACGTGTCATGATCTTGCATTTATTTCTTTGCTTTTTTATTTTAATTTTGGCTCTAATCTTTCTGCAGTATCTACTTACATGCTGGACATCTCTCACAGAAGTAGTAGACTCTCATATTTCCTATAATGGTATCACTGTTCTTTTATCCTGACACTTTACACAGACTTCTCCATGTAGTCTTTTTTCCTTACAATAATCTAATCAATTACAAAATCTGATAAATTATTTTTGTCACTACTTTTTGATATTATTCTTTTAAATTCCATCATTATTTAGCTTTAAGTACTTTATGGCTTTATTCTTAAATGGTACAATGAAATTAGTTCTTTCATCCCTTTTAAATACATCTGAGTCTGATCTGGCCGTAGTATACCTTTATTAATTTTTAAAGTTTTCCAATGAATAAACACTTTCATTAAGTGTCCAAAAAAGCTCTCTCTCATACTGTCTTTCATTAAATAAGGGGTACAATTTAATTTTTTATTATTCTCTCTGTATCTCTGTCTTTTTATTCTTCAGTTGTTAAGAATTGATATTTTAATTTGACACACCACTATAAAGCTAAGTTAATAGTAAATAACTGTCTATGAAACAATGAAAACAAAGATACCAAGTCACAGGCTGTCTTGGGTCAGTTCCCTTGTTACCCCTGATCTCTACCTATGTCTTATGTTTGGTTACCTGTTCCTATGATGTTGTCTTAAGGATGTCACAATATTTACTAATTATGAAAGGGCCTATTTGTGTTTCATTATATTTAATCTAAGGAATCAAGTAGTTGAATAGTAAAATGTAATGGGCTGCTATCAAAGATTTAAAAAATGTTGGAAAACCAGACGTGATGAGTTAGTTTCAGTACAAAATGTATAGCTCAGAGTAACTTTTGACATGTTCTTGTGTAGCAATGCACAACTACTCTAACTGTATTCTTTTGCACATATTAATATTTCAATATTAGGGAAAATTTTGACTTTAGTGGACTAGTTTATTGTCAATCATTTTTAAATGATTTAGAGTCTACCAAATTAATATTATGTTAATTGGGATACCTTTACAAGTGAGAATATTCACATTTAAAATTATTACAATAATTCAAAGGCTGTTGGTTACATTCACAACTAAGCACACATTTAAAATAGCCTGTCTTGTGCTGATACTTTCTCTGTGGTTACTGTCTCTATGCAAGATTATAAAGCTAGAAGTACTATATTTTTCATAGCTAGTTGGCCAGACCACCAATTGCTTTAAGATGCTGTGGCTTTGAATACAAGTGCAGAGTATTAAATTAATAGCTTTTGCTTTGACCAGCAAGAACAGGAGAGTTAGGGAATAAAACGCAGGACCCCTGTTTTCCCTAACGTGAATTCTTTGTTACCTGAACTGCAGGGAGGATTAGTTTGAATAGTGGTGTATGAAATGGATTCAGTCCTACAGATCTTATCACCTTTTATCACCCCAGTAAGGGAGGGTTCAATTTAATAAGACATGGTATTAACTGGTTTTGCTTGGCTTAGGACTTTATATAGATTAGCAGCCCTGGACTCTTTTTCAGGTTTTACTTTTCATTTTTTTGGATGTATGATAGTGATTAGCACTAAAAGGAGGTAATGGCAGCAGGGATGGAAGAGATTTTGAAAGTGCAGTTTTGATAAATATCAAGGTTTTGGGACTCACAGGAAGACACTGTGCCACAATTCTTTTATTCTGAAATCTCCATGATCAGGACCTGTCAGGAAAGTCTCAGTGGCTTTTGCTTTCAGCCTAGTGGAAAACAAGCACAAAAGATCCCTTTTTGGTTGCATTGTGTGACTAAGTTGTCTATCAATGGATCTGTAATTTCAAGAACAGAAATTGAATGAACACAAAACCAATTTTCTCAGTAGAGATTCTGGGCCCACACTCCACAATTGCCACAACTACCACCCCTCTCATCCATATTCAAAATTCTATCTTTGTTTAGCATTTAACTTCTTTTCAACATTGTGTAAGGTGCTAGAAGAGGCTACAAAATGAACATGAAACACAACCTTTGCCCTTGCTTTCTTCGCTTTAAAACTGCAGTTGTATTTCATTAGAATGGTTTGTTTAGCATTGTAGACTAGAAGCTAGCCACAGGGCACACACTTAGAGGCGTATCTAAGAAAAAGCATGGTATCAAGTAGTGTACAATGTCACGTTACAGAAGAAGGCAGATAGGAAAATTTTTGAGTAATAATTGAATACAAAAGAATAACAGTAATGATGCCATCATGTGGATCCTTCTAGATGCTATTTTAGTACCTACCATCAGGTTTAAACACACACACACACACACACACACACACACACGTTGTTCCTGTGTTCAGTCAGACAAACATGAACAAAAGATACACGATGACTTGATTGACACCTGACATTTAATAATTAAGTTTCAGGACAACTTTTATTTTAAATTTAAATTTAAACTGTGAGTACTGAATTGAAACAAATGGATCCTATTTAATTCTTTTTCTCTGGTGATGATGATGATTTGCAAACATTGCTCTTTTCCTCTAAAAGGGATTTAAGGACTGCATCATATAGATATTTTCTTTCCTGTTCCTATGTAAATTAGAGAACACACAAATGTTACCACCTTTAAACATAGAGACATTTAGGTGTCAAACTCTTAAAGTGACTTTGAAAAGCCAGGATCTACACAGGAGACAAAAATTGATTATCCAAAAAGATATAGTAGCTAGTGTTCTTTGTTCTAACCAGCTTATGTGCTTTCTTGCTGGATTTTAACAAATTAAAGAAATCCCAAGAGCAAAGTAATTGTACTGGGTAAGAAGGAGAGGGTAAGAGTCCTCCCCTTTGTTTGGCAAAGCTGGTTCGATAGGAAGTGTGTAAGATGAAATCTTTCTGAGTATAAACTGGTACATAATGCTTTTTTGTGAGGTGAATCAGAGATAAATTTTTCTGAGTGAACAGTTGCTAAATAATGGAATGATAGCCACTATTTTAACGTTCTTCTCAAATTCATCGCAACATACAGTGGTGATCTCTGGCTTCCATAGCCTAGCTTCAGTGCTCTGATAAATTGCCATCTGATATCTTTAATTTAGTAGATTCACCGATTTTAATTTTAAAGGACCCATGAATTGAAATAAAAACCAGCTCTATTTCCAAGATACTGAAACAGTTTTGTAAATTCTACAAGTTCTTTAGGTTTTTTTCACTACATATTCCCAAGTAACTCGCAAATAGCTGAGAATGTCACTGTGATAATGTAAGCAGGTTACTGTTCTTGCAGGGTATAATACATTTTGACAGAGGGGAGCTTTCAAACTCATGAATTACTATTGTATTTTAGCACAACTGAAGCTTCAGCCACTTGCATTAGAATGCAAGATATTTTCTTGGTAACTGCTATGGCTTCTGTCTTTACTAGGAAAATCTTAAAAGAAGGAGAAAGAAGTTACTCTTACAAAAAGTCATATAAATATTTAGAATTATGAAATAATTTGCATAAATATCTGGTCCCTTCTTCCTGTTTCTCAGCAAAATTACTTTCATGAATGAAAAAAATCAATGGCGAGTACTAATTTAATTTTAAAATTTAATAATTTTTATGATGATGTGTTAAGTTCCTGTCTTTCCCATGAAACTGAAAGTTTTCAGAAAAAATATGTTCTCTTCCTAGTGTGGGTGACATAGTGATAATTCATAACCATAAATTTTTAAATTATCATTTATATATATATATATATATAGTGATCATATTTATCATAGGAAAATTGTACCTGTACATAATATATCTTGATTTTCTTTTTCCTCCAATTCCTTCCTCTCCCTTCAACCATTATTTCCCTCCTTATTTACAAAAGCTTTGGTTCTAGTTTTTCCTTATATTCTCCTTTTTTCTTTTTCTTTACTTCATTTCCTCTTCCCCTCTCCCTTGTTTCCCTTACCTCTTGAATATTTTCTTCCTTCCCAATGTCTATTATATATTTTGGTCCTTATTTTCACTTCCACTATTTGCTATTGGTTTGTTTCTTTATTTTTTCTTTATTGGTACATTTTATAGGTATACAATGCAGTTCTTTTTTTTTTTTTTTTTTTTTTTTGTAGTACCTGGGATCAAACTCAGGTCCTTGCGCTTGTGAGGCAGGCCACTGAACCGCTGAGCTAAATCCCCGGCCCTACATTTCTTGACAGCAGTCATTTCTGGAGTGAGATAGAATCTCAGTGTCATATTAATTTGCATCTCTCAAATGACCAGTGATACTAACAGTTTTTCATACATTTATTTGCCATTTTTACTACATCTGAGAAGTGTCTATGCATTTCAGATGCTCATTTTTGAATTTGGTCTTTAATTGAGGGGTCTTTTTTTTTTTAGTTCTTTTTATATTCTATATGTTCTAGTTATTAGTCCTTTGTCTGAGGGACAAATGACTAAAAATTTTTTCCTACTCTGTGGGTTGTCTTTTTAGTCTACTAGTGATTATTATGTTTTTTTTTTTCTGTGCAAAAGCTCTTTAATAAGATGAGATCTCAGTTGTTGATTCTTTGTGATATTTTTCTGTGAGCAGGGTTTTATTCATAGTCTTTGCCTATTCATGTCTTCAAGTGTTTTACCTATTTTGTATTCCAGTAGATTTAGTGTTTCTGTTTCAATATTTAGATCTCTGATGTATTTTGATTTTAGTTTAGTGGATAGTGATAGACACTGGTCTTGTTTTAATCTTAAGAAAGCCAGTTTTTCCAACACCATTTATTAAAGAGGTTATCTTTCTTCCAGTGAAGGTGTTTGGTTTGTCAAAGATAAGGTGGCTGAGAGTATTAGGGGTTGTTGCTTCATCTTCTAATCTGTTCCACTGATCCTCAGGTCTGTTTTTTGTTGTTGGTGGTGGTGTTTGTTTGTTTTCCAGTACCATGCTGTTTTTGTCACAGTAGGTCTGTGGTATAATTTCAAGTTCGGAATTTGCCTTGCCTTTGTTGCCTAGAATTATTTTTAATATTCTAGGTCTCTTCTAGTTCCACATGAATTTTAGGATTAGTTTCTCTACTTCTGTGATGTATGCTAGTGGTATTTTGATTGGGAATGCATTAAATTTGTATAACAATCATGGGGGTATGGGCATTTTTACTATGCTGGTTCTTCCTATCCAAGATCAAGGAATATCTTTCCATTTTCTGATATCCTCTTTGATTTCCTTTTTCAGAGTACTACAGTTTTCCATGTTTTTTTTCCTTTGTTAGATTGATTCATAAGTATTTCATTTTTGATGCTATTTTGAAAGGTGTTATTTCCCTAATTTCTCTCTTATAGAGCTTGTAATTTGTGCACAGGAATGCTATTGATTTTATTATTCACTTTGTATCCAGCTACACTACTGAATTTGATTATTAAAGCTAGAAGTCTTTTGGTTGGGTTTTTGGAGTCTTCTATGTGGAGAATCACGTCATCTGCAAATAATGCTAATTTAACTTTTTCCTTTTCTATCATTTTTTTCCTTTCATTTTCTTCTTTTGTTAATTTTTGTGGCTAATGCTTCCACAACTGTATTTAATAGGAGTGGTGATAGTGGATATCCTTATCTTGTTCCTGATTTTACAGTGAATGCATTCAATGTTTTGACCATGTAGTTTGATACTGGTTATTGGTTTGTCACAGAAGGCTTTTATCAGATTGAAATAAAGACCATCTACTCCAATTTTCTGTAGTTTTTTTTTAATCATAAGTGTTGGAGTTCATCAAGTGCTTTTTCTGCATCTATTGAGATGATCATGTTATTTTTGTCATTGGGTCTCTTGATATAATGCGCTATATTTGTTGATTTGCATATTATGAACCATTCCCACATCCTTAGGATAAATCCTACTTGATCATAGTGTATAATCTTCTTGATGATTTGATGAATTCGGTTTGCTAATATCTTACTGAGGGTTTCTGCATCTGTGTTTGTTATAGAGATTGACCTATAATTCTTATTTTTGGTTGAATCCTTGTCTGATTTTGGTATCAGGATAATACTGGCTTCCAGGAATAATTTCCAGAGTATTGCTTCCCTTTCAAATAAATCTCAGTCATGTAAAGTATATTCTTGTTCAGTTTGTATAATTTTGTGTTTAATCCACATCTAATTCACATTCTTTAAAGGGAGAGAAGGAAAAAAGCTATTCAATATCTAACAGCTTATTTTCTGTTTTTATTTTATTTAAAAGAAGTTAGAAATCAATTTTAGTTGGAATTCAGAAAGTGTTTCCCTGGAGATTTCTTGTCCTAACCACAGGGCTTTTCCCATTACTAAAATGTCATAATAACACTGTGTGCTTTTAAATTTCAGCTTGATGTCTTAGAAAAAGGTCATAAACATCTCTTCCTATTCTTTCAGTTTTATTTCCCTTTTGGTAAAGTTTGTCTCTAGGAAGCTGCTTCCCCTTCATATTTGTCAATTTTATTTATTCTTTCAAAAAACCAGCTCTTTGTTTCATTTATTTTTTGTATCGTTTTCTTAATTTCAATTGCATTGATTTCTGCTCTGATCTTTATAATTTCCTCTCTTGTTCGAGCTTTGGGTTTTTCTTGCTCTTGTTTTTCTAGGAGTCTAAGTTTCATCGTTAAGTTGTTTATTTGAGCCCGCTCTGTTTTCCTAGTGTGGGCATTCAATGTTATGAATTTTCCACGTAGAACTGCTTTCATTGTGTCCCAAAGATTCCTGTATGTTGTATTGGCATTCTCATTTATTTGTAAAAACTGTCTAATTTCTTCTTTAATTTCCTCTGTAATCCATTGATTGTTTAGGAGAGTGTTGTTCAGTTTCCATGTGCTTGTGAAGTTTCTATAGTTTCTTGTGCTATTGATGTCTAGTTTGATTGCACTATGATCTGATAATAAACAGGGGATGACTTCAATTTTTTTGCATTTATTTAGACCTGTTTTGTGAGCCAGTATGTGGTCTATTTTGGAGAATGATCCATGTGCAGCCGAAAAGAATGTATATTCTGGTTTTTGGGGGTGGAATACTCTATAAACATCTATTAAGTCCATGTGTTCCAAAGCTTGGTTCAGTTCTATTATTTCATTGTTGATTTTCTGCCTAGTAGATCTGTCAATTTGTGATAGTGGGGTATTTAAATCCCCCACTACAATTGTATTAGTGCTTATTTGGTTTTTCATGTTACTTAATATTTGTTTTATATAGTTGGGGGCATTTATATTTGGTGCATATATGTTTATGATTGTCAGCTCTTCCTCTTGAATTGTTCCCTTTACAAGGATGTAGTGTCCTTCTTTGTCTCTCTTAATGAGTTTTGGTTTGAAATTTACTTTATCTGAGAATAAGATTGCTACCCCTGCTTTTTTCTGGACTCCTGACGCATGGAGAATTGTTTTCCATCCTTTCACTTTCAGTCTATGGACTTCCTTTTGCACTAGGTGTGTTTCTTGTATACAACATATTGTTGGATTTTGCTTCTTAATCCATTCTGCCAATCTGTTTCTCTTGATTGGTGAATTGAGGCCATTAACATTGATGGTTACAACTGATATATTTTGACTTATTCTTGTCATGTTTTTGTCCATTTGTTGACTCTTTTTACTTTTTCTCCCATCTCCTTTTAGTTTCTTGCCTTGCCTATTTGATTTGGTCTGTTGGGCCTCATGTTATTGTGAATTTCGTTGTCCTTTTCTAGGATATTGTTTAGAATTCCTTGCAGTGCTGGTTTGGTGTTCATGAAATTTCTCAGGTGCTCTTTGTCGTGGAAGTATTTTATTTCCCCATCTATTTTGAAAGAGAGTTTTGCAGGATACAAAAGTCTAGGTTGGAGATTCTTTTCTTTTAGGACTTGGAATACCTCACTCCAGGCTCTCCTTGACCTAAGGGTTTGTGTTGAAAAGTCTGCTGTGATTCTAATGGGCTTCCCTTTGCATGTGATTTGTTTCTTTTCTCTTACTGCTTGTAGTATTTTGTTTTTCTGTTGGATTTCTGGAATCTTGATTATTATATGTCTAGGTGTAGATTTTTTTTGATCGTGGCTAGTTGGGGTTCTATATGCCTCACTTATCTGTATGTCTAATTCTTCCCTTCTGTTTGGGAAGTTTTCTGTCATTAATTCTGTGAAGAGCTTTTTTATATCATTTGTGTTTTCTCCTGTTTTTTCATGAATTCCTATCAGTCTTATGTTATTTTTCTTTGTATCGTCTAGGAGTTGTTGGATTGATTTCTCATGATCCCTTACTGTTTTTAATAGACCTCTTTTTTCACGGTCACTGACTGCTATCCTATCTTCTATATCTGAAATTCTATCTTCGCAATCTTTTATTCTGTTTCGTACACTTTCAATAGAGTTTTTAATCTCCTGGATATCTGTTTGAATCTGTTTTATGGATTCCATTTCTTTCCTCTGTTGGGCATTCATTGTTTCCATGTCTTTCTTATGCTGAGTCTTCATGGCTTCTATCACAGTCTTGAGCTCATCTATTTTTTTCTCAGTTTCTGCTCTAGAGTCTCGAATCATGACTTCTATTTTGCTCATCATCTCTCTGGCTAGCTGGGAAATTATTTCTGATTTGAATTTTTCTAGAGCCTGATTGATCAATTTTGTTACCTCCTGTGCTATGGGTCCAGGGAGTCCTGTTGGTTCACTATCAGACTTTTCATCCTCATTTGTCCTACTATTTGCTATTGGTGAACTGGATATTTGTTTTTGTGTCTTGCTTAAGTGTTTTCTCATTTTTATTTTTATTGTTGGGTTGTCCTTCTTTAATTTCTGGGTATTACTTAAATCTTCCTAATATAGTTGCGTTTTAGCTTTTGAGTTTCTAATGACTCATAGACATTCTCGTTTTCATAATATCAGAGAAAACAACTCTTTAAATCAATCACCACTCTTTGTCCCAATTGATACATTCAGCAGCCCAATAGGATCAGGCACAGCTTGCCAACTGACCACTTATGGTAGTCATTAATGTATCACCTTTAACTCATGTGAATTAGATTAATTTCAAGAAGCAGCTCATAGTATGTTTGCAGTGAATATTCTTTTCAATATGGCATCTTTACCATTTAGGATGGGGGGTTCGACTTAGAACAAGAGGATTAGATAAGTGAAAGAATTAGAGCAGGTTTGAAGTGAATCCAGAGGTTGTAGAATTACCTTACTATCTTTACAAAGCTATTAAGTTCAGGGGGGATAGAGAGAGTGCAGGAATAAGGACAGGAATATATCCCCTTAACAGTAACAGGCGCTTGCCTTCCCTTGAAGGTACAGAGCCATGAGTGAGGTAAAATGACTGGAGAAAAGAACATAAAGAGAAACCCCTCCTAAAAACAAAAAATAATAAAAGAAGTCTGAGTTATTCAGGAACTGGAATAAAAAGGGAGATGAGGGACACTATGGTGGAGCAAGAGACTGAGTTGGAGAGAGAGGACAGAAAAAAGAAAGAAATTTTAGGGTGGAAAGAGGAAAAATGAGAAAAGAGAGAGGGAAAGAAAAAGAATTTGAAGGTCCTCTTTCAGGCTATCTCTGATCTCATATTATACCACATGCACAGTCATATGCGGAACCCAATCCCCTGGTCTTAGCTAGCCAATGGCTGTTCCTCACGACTGAGACTGAACACAATCTACAAGGCCTAACTTTAGTTTCCTTACCCTCAGGGTTGAACTCCACTCAGTTCTATTACAGGTTTCCCCTGCCCTTTCTTTAAAGATGTTCAAAGTTCGGAGCTCAGAAAACTACCCTTTATGGGTCCCCTTCATATTTGATAATTAATTTCTTTTCTGCTGATTTTTGTCCCATAGTAAAGCAGAAGAAACACTTTATTGTTACCTATCATAACTCATATGCTCTGCATGGGTTAATGCTGCGTCATCTCAGGATTATGTGAAAGATTCAAGTAGTTTCTCTTCAGTGTGCTGCATAAATAGCTCATACTTTAGCTCTACTTTAAAGTCTGACTGAAAATTTATTTTATTCACTTTCACACATAATAAAGATATATTTCAATGTTAAATGATCAAACGTCTTTGCCTGTGAAGGTCTGTAAGGTCATGTTTTTGTTTGGCCTGGAGACTGAGACATGTTTAAAAAAGTCAAATAAAATTTTATCATAATGTACTTAAGGGTGGTGAATTTCAGTTAAGTAATTTTGCCTTGTTCTCTACATTTTAAGGATAAAATTTCTTTTTTAAATTGTTTTTTGTTTGTTTGTTTGTTTTTTTTGAGACAGGGTCTCACTAAGTAGTTGAGACTGACCTGGAACTCACTAAGCAGTCCGGGTTAGTCCAAAACTCACAGTGATCCTCCTGCCTCAGCCTCCCAAGTGCTGGGATTACAGGGCATGTGTGACCACGCCCGGCTTAGATCATGTTTTTGATTACATCTTTTGTTCCACTCCAACTGTTCTCTTTTCTTAGGATCCCCAAGCATATTTTTTTCCCTTTGAGTTTATTGGTACATTTTAGGTATACAGTACATTTGCATTCATAATTGGGATCTTGTACCTTTACATCACAGGTCTTGGTTCTCACTTTTCCCCCTTGTCCCTGCCCTCCCTTCACCCCCTCTTCCCTTCCCTATTTACAAATACTTTATTTCCATTTTTTCATTTTCTCACTTTTCCTATTTTCTTTTCCCTTATTCCCTTTCCCCTATCCCTTCCCACTTTCCCTACACCTTTAGCCCTTTTCTTCCTATTTCACTTTGTCACTTATATCATTAGGACCTTAGGTACCAAGCATATTTTTTAATATTAAATTTTTAAAAATTAAAGTGGTATAGTACATAATTTTTAAAAATTGAATTGAATTGAAGTACTTAAATTATCATCTGTATCTTGTCCCTCGCCTCTTCTTGCAACAGTTCTACTCTTATTTAAATTTTAGCTACAATTCCTGCCAGTTATTTACATATGTCAATGTTTTTAAATTACTATTTTTTACCTTTGTTTCAAGTTTTCAGTACATAATGACTGGAATCACTGTACAGAACTGATACATGTACATCACACATTTTACTTCTTTGTATCCCCTTCTCTCCACTCCCCTTTTATTTTTCCAACATCAGATTAATTAATTAATTTATTTATTCCTCATTGAGTTTATCGGTACATTTAGGTAGACAGTACAGTTACATTCATCATTGGATTCTTCTACCTTTACATGCCAGGTCTTGGTTCTCATTTTTCCCCCTTGTCCCTGCCCTCCCTTCACCCCGCCTCCCCTCTTCCTTTGCAAACACTTCATTTCCATTTTTTCATTTTCTCATTTTTTTTCTTTTCCCTTATTTCCTTTCCCCTACTCTTCCCACTTTCCCTACACCTTTAGCCCCTTTCTTTGTATGTCACATTGTCCATTATGTCATTAGGACCTTAAGTACTATCATTTATTTATTTTATAAGAACTTATAAAGTTAGCTATCATCTACAGGTTGAACGCTAGACTAAATGGCCAGGGAACATATAAAGTATGTTAGACAATTGTACTGTTATGATAGGGTTTTAGAGACATTGTCTACAATGTACTACAATGCATTTTCCCCTCTTTGTTCTATTGTCAATCTTTTTTCTTGTACTTTCTCTCTCTCTATATATATATATATGTGTGTGTGTGTGTGTGTGTGTGTGTGTGTGTGTAACAGAAACCATGCAATATTTAAGCTGTGTGTCTGAGTTACTTCACAGAACATTTTGGTCTCAAGGTGCATCCATTTTCCTAGAAATGTGGTCAAATATTGGTATCTATTGTGTATAAATACCATATTTTCTTTATTCCTATTAATTTTGAATATGCAGTATTGACTTCTTGTATTTGTAGAGGTCTTGGTTACTACCATTATCTTGTTTGAAATGGCTTTTTAACAACTTTTGGGTAAATCAGTAGTCACTGTTTATATTGTGGCTATATAACTATTGATCATAATTGAGCCAAAGAATAAACTATTATTTCAGTTGTCTACTAATTTTAGTTTGTCTTGGAGTTCATAACTGATGTTTGTTGTCCTTAGTTTTTTGTGTCCCCAGCAATAATGCTTTAAAATATTCCAATAGAATTGTCAAATGCCCAATGATTATTTCCTTCAAACATTGTTTAGACATCAGGTAATCTAGCTCCATTGTTATTTCTTTTTAAAACAGCCCCCTCCCTCACACTCACCTCATGCTCTAATGTTGAGTATTGCTCTCTAGACCTGAGGACAGCTGCAATTTCTTTGTAAATTTCCAACACTGAAGCTTTGGCCTTCTACATATCCTCTTTTAAAAAATATATATCCTCTAGTAAAGACCAAGAAGGAGATAATGGGTAGTAACCAAAATATGTCATGTAAATGTACAAGATCTGAATGATAAATGTAAATGTACTGTATATTTTAAAAGTACCAATGAGAAAAAATGGATAGTAAGCCTTTGAACCATCATATTTTTGACAATATCTTTATTCTATCTCTTACTTCACTATATGTGAATGAGAATGTATCAGATTGAAATTTTTTTTTTTCTAAGAAGTTGGAAGGCAGCATTTTTTAGTCTTTTAGCATTCCAGGCTGATAATTCTGAATGCTCTCATAAATCCCTTTATTTTGGAAGAGTTTTTATATCTATTTTGGCATTACTTTCTGGAAGCTTTGAAAGTTTTCTGTAATGCCTGGTGTTAGGTTTTATTTTAGTCATTAGCTTAGCTATCCTGAAGAATTCTGTATGCATAATATGTGTCTCTTTATTTACTCAGTTCATTATTTTTGAGGTGTCATGGTGATGAAATTACATAGTTGTCAGATTTTGAAACTTCCAGATTGATCCTCAAAAATGAACATACTTTATCTTTTTTTATATTTTTATTTTCTGAGACATTTACTTATATTATAGTGGCATTTTAGATTTAATTAATTTTAATTTAAAGACATTAAATGTATTTTTTCTTATTAGCCATTTATGCTTCTTTATCGATTTTAAAACACTGTATATGCCATTGGTTCTGTATATACATGTTATATATATACATATATAATTTTATTTTTCATTCTCTTGGCTCTTGCTTTTACACTTAAAACGGCCTTTAATTTACATTTCACCATTGTTTATTTGTATTCAAGCTCCCATAAAGCTCACTGGAAGCTGATTCCCTGTGGGATGAGTGGGCTTTCTAGTTGGTAAATGGATTAACTTTGTAGTGAACAAAAGATAATAATTTAATTGAAGGGCCTATGATACATTACACTGGAGACTTTGTTTCTTGGAGGTGAAGAGTTACAGCCATTAATCTCCTTTTTCAGGTTCTTCTGGTATAATACAGAGAGAGTGGAAGGTCATAAATACAAGTGTTGGAGTCTTGGATAAGGCAAGGAGGAAGACATAAAAAGAAGAAATGATTCAAGTAAAACAGTGCAGTACGCAGGCCTCCCTGTCTCCCAGTTTAAACTCTCATGCTCTTCTGCTTTCTACTGTATTTCTTCTATATTCATCAAGAAGTCCTTTCGGAGAACAGGTAATTGGGGCTTTGTAGAATAATCTTCTGATTACAGACATTTACAAAGTGACCTAAGATATTCCAATGCCATATGTGTAGTCTTCCAGCCAACTTCAGTTCTTTCGGACTTCCACCATCCCTGTTTTGTTTGGTACCTGGTCTCTCTGATTGCCTTTCTAAGATTTTGGGATAAAATTACCTCATGCTTCCTAGTTTTCATGTACAACCTAATTTATTTCTTACAATTCCCAAGCTAGTTTTTATGGTGGCTTCTTTTCCTTCCCCAGTTGTCTTTGCAGGTTAAGAGCAGGTTTTTTCTTCCTGCAGTGACCTTTCTGCATTGCATTTTGGTGCAGGTTGACCACAATGGTGTCAGTCATCTCCATCTTTTTTGACTGTTTTGTTTTCATTGGACTCATATTTTCACTCATTCTGCACAGCATCAGAACATCTAAAAATGTCTTTGGCTTCTGGTTTTTGTAGGTGATCTGTAGCTTTGATTTGTTAATATAATATTAAGAAAGATTATTTTCTTCTCTTTTGCAGAATTTTGTGAGTTCTGTGTCTTGTTCTTTTGTATTTGCTTAGCTGTACTCTGGGTGTTGTTTAAAATATTGGCTAAACACTATCAGAAAGGGTTTATTTGTACAGTTCTCAGTAGTTTCCACTCAACTTATCTTGCTGAGCCCATCCTGCTGAATTGTAGAATGTTCAGGGATACTCCACCATGAAATGTTTGAACTCTGCGTGTGAAGTACTAGATGACCACTAATTTTGACATTATTCTTAGATTTTCATATTTGTCTTCCTCTTTTTGTTTTTCCTCTCTCACTCTTCTCTTGTGGTCATCTATACCACTTCTAGTATCTATTCTAATTCTTCCCAATTAGTTCTCTGAGATTTTCTGGCTCTTTCTGGCTAGGTTTTCTGGCTATAAATTGAGGTATTTGTTGCTAAGTGTGGCTGTATCATACTGACTCTGAAGGAAAGTCATGATGGTATTCACACAGTAGTGCATACAGCTACTCACCTTCTTCAATTTCTGGATTTGTAGCATTGGTTCTGTGTGACTCAGAGGAAGAGATGACTGGTGATAGTGGTTCTTGCTTTCTCAATGTCTAACATAAGAATCAATGGGCCATTTGGTGACTCACTCTACACATTTGTAGGGAATTTCCAGTGAATGTTAACTAAGGTTGTTTTTCTGATTTCCAGAATTATTAAAAATTATGGTCATTATTTATATGTCTCACTAAATACTTTTTGGGGAAAATCAGATTTTAAAAAAATCTTTATGACATATTTAAAAATGAAAATTTCATGTACACTTCCCAAAAGTTAAAATAGTGATGCCAGTAAAAATTTTAAATTTATTACCAAGTGTTTTAAGCTCTCTTCAATAAATATAAAAAAGATTTTGCAAATAGTTCCTAATATAATACATAAATAAGTGAAATTTATTGTTTACTTTTCAGAAGGGCAAAAATAATATTTCCTGACATTTTTGCCTTCTAAATTCTTCTTATTATGCAAAACTCCTATAGGGTAAAATATGTTTTTCAATTCTTTGTATAAAGATAACTGAGAATCTATAAAGTAAGTAGAGTAGAAGAACAAAATATAAATGTAGAAATATACTAATGTTTTATCTTTAAATTATAGTAGAATATATATAAATATATTTTGTTGCTAGATAAAATTTTAACTATCACTGTAGGCAAAGAAGAAAATTAAGTTACTTTACTTTTTAAAGGACTATCTAATAGGAAAATTTTAACAAACTTTCTGTACAAGTTGTTTTCATTGATATGCTTTAGATTAAAATCATTAGTATTATTTTTGGGTGTAATGAAGTGCCATAGTTACCAGGGGATCTTTAGAATCAAACAATACTTTAGTGTCATATTAGAAAAAAGTAATGGAACTGGTTCTCATATTTTTTCTTACAAAGTACAGAATTATATTTTTAGTGAATATTAAATGAATTAATTCATGTAAAGGACGTGGCAATACTTAATGCAGAATAAATATTTAAGAAATGGGTACAGTTTGTAAAAAAATACATTTTATGTATTGATAAACTGAGAAAATTCTTCCATAAACTTGGATCTGCAAGTCTCAAAACTGTGTCACTCACGCATTAGTTTCTCAGTGTTGATTGCTAGCCATTATTTGCTCACTGGAACTTATAAACAAAAGACAGAGACATGATTTTTATGTCCCTAATGTATAACCTATTATAAGTGCATAATAAATATTTGTTGAATACCAAAAGTTAAATCATCCCATTGTATTAAACCAACTTAAATTTAACAGAATATGTGTTTACTGCTTGAGGGTTACTAGTTATATCCTAACCTCAGTCTTTAGTATTGTATTGAACCATCATCTTTCGCTATACCAAGGTACTTGAGATTTATTTGGCCCATGGTTTTGAAGTTGAGAGTCAGGTGGGCCATTAGCCTCTGTTGAGAGACTTCTAGCTGTATCGCAATGTGGCAGATGACATCATGGTGGGAACACTCATGACAGGGAGAGATCACTGTTGACATAGAGATCTAGAATGATTTAAGAACCAGGCTTACTTTATTTATAGCAACCTATTTTCATAGGAACCAGCCAGGGTCATATAAAAACTATATTAATCTCTTTGGAGGTTAATAGTGACCAATAATTCTCAGTAGGCCTCATCTCTGAAAGGTTTCACTGCCTCCCATCACCTCTCTTAGAAGCAACCTTCCAACACATGAAGGTTGAGGGGGCACACCCAAACCATAGCTGAGGTATTTCAAGCCCAAATCTAGATAAAACATATTGATACTGATATATTAACCCAAGCCAGTCCAGGTGGAAAATGTTTCCCTTATTTTTTAGATAGAAAGAAATTTAAACAGTCTTCATGAAAGGATTATCTCTGAAAATTTTTTGTTTTTTTACTTTGGATTTTCTTTCTTTCTTTTTTTTTTTTTGTACAAGGGATCAAACCCAGGCCCTTGGGCTTTCGAGGCAGGCAGCAGAGCCACTGAGCTAAATCCCCAGCCCCCAAATTTTCATTTTCTGAAATTATAAACTGAATATTGGTATATTTTAGATATATAATACAGTTACATTCATCATTGGCATCTTTTATGTACCTTTGCATGACAGGTCTTGGTTCTTATCTGAAAATTTGTTAGACAAACCAAGGGAGGATTTTATATCCTCTGGCTCTCTGGTAGGTGATATGCCAGGTACTGGGCATACTGAGGGATTTCAAGGACTATAATGTATACTCCTTGTTTTTAAAAAACTTGTGAGCCACTTGGATATATAAACTACAGAATTTAAAAGGCTTTGTTGAGTAACATAGTACACACGAACTTTATAGGTAGAAGACATAGGGTTGGACAAAAAATTTCATTAAGAAAGGAGGGCAGGGATAAGGGGAAAAAATGAGAACCAAGACCTGTCATGTCCAGGTACAAGAGCCCAATGATGAATGTAACTGTACTGTATACCTAAAATGTACCAATAAACTCATTGAGAAAAAAAAAAAAGAAATTGAAACTTGAGTTAGGCTTTGAAGGCAGGTTAGCAAGACAATATTTCAGAAAATGCGAGTGGAAAGAGAGATGACATATTCAGGGCTCCTACAGCTTTTGTAAGGTGGTTTTCTATTTAAAACGAACATTGGTTTCTTTCATGAAGTTTGTTGCCATGAGTGTGTTTCATCTTGATGATGCTTCTTAGAATGTGCATAATCTGTGTAGAATATGACTAATCTTATTGTCAACTTGATTGGATCAATAAATGCCTAGAAAATTAGTGGAGCACACTTTTCCATATGTCCTTGGATATTTCCTGAAACAATTGGATCATGAGGCCTCTAACTTCATCAGTGAATTAATCTACTGATGTAATCATGAATTGTGGCTTTTACTGAGAGATGATGGGGACAGGCAGGGCCTGGATGGTGGGAATAGTTCCTGAGCCATGACCTTAATGGACTCTGGTTCCTGGCCTATCTCTCCCTGGTTCTTTCCCTGTTCTCTGCTTCCTGAATGCCATAAAGTGAGCACTGTTCATTCAGGCCCTTCCATCAGGATATTTCTGCCTTCTCATAGGCCTAAGGCAATGGAACTAGCTGACCATTGTGTGAAACTTCTGAAATCATGAGCCAAAATAAATCTTTTCACTTTCAAATTGGATATGTCAGGTATTTTTTCCCAGCAATGGAAAGGAGATTTATATAATATTGTTACCAAAATGTTAGAGTGAGAAGACTTGACAGCATATATAAAAGAACCAAAAGTAGAATCAAGGAAGATAGCAGGTGCTCAGTAAAATGTTCATAATTTTTCTTCTTATCCTATCCTTGGAATAGGCTGTAAATAATATTTTTTTACCTCTCTAGTCCATCTTTGGAAACACAGTTAAAACCATATCAGAAAAATTAAATGAGCAATAATTCTTTCAGGAAAAGCTACAGGTTGAGTTCTCTGGGAAGCAGAAACTAACATGAAGATAAGGTGAGATAAAAGTTTATTATGAAGTTCTATTAGTTTAAACACCTCTAGAAGACATGGAAAAGAAACAGAAGAGGAATGGGGAAAAATTAGAACTGAGATACATCATGTAAAGATACAAGATCTTAATGATGAATATAACTGTATTGTGTATATTTAAAATGCACCAATAAAGACAAAAGAAAAAAAAGCAATAGAAATGGAAAGAGTTTTAAAAGCCAAGAATAAAAAGTTTTGAAAAAGAAAAGATTTTTTTTTAAAAGGAAGAAGCAGAGTGTCTCAGAAAGAGTGGGTTAGGCCTGATGTAACCTCAGTGAAGGTCTTCGTCAGTGCAGCGTGCTCCGAGGTGGAGACAAAATGTCTTAGTCCATATTGTCCTGAGGAAACCAGGGTTAAGTCTACTGGAAAGAAGCAAGACCTTAGTGGATGCAACTTGTTCCAGCTGAGGACAGTTTCCCAAATGGACTGAGAAGTGATGGCTGCTAACTTGTTTCTTTCAGTTTCTGGAGGAATCATTTCCTCAGTTTTTGTGCCCATCTCCTAGAACTACTACCAATAAGGATAAACTTACAAGGCTTATATTAGTCTGCTCAGAATCCCATAGGAAAATACTACAGGGTAGGGAACTAAAGCACAGGAAATTAATTTTCTCAAAGTTCTGAAGATTGAAGATCAGAGTTTCAGGTGACTCCTTCTGAGGCAAGGCCCCTTGTTTTGCATATAGCTTCCTGCGTGCTATGTTCACATGACCTTTCCTATAGTGTTTGAGGGGTGAGGGAAACAACAACAAGCTCTCTCATTTTTCTTTTCATAATGATACTAATATCAGATCAAAGTTATGATATACTTTATGAAAATTAGAACATCCAAGTAGGTCTATTTAATTTATGATTTTAGATACATTTTTTATTAATCAGTGCCAATGATATTTTAAATATAAAATACAGCATGAAAATTCCCAAAGTTATACTTAGAAATTATGGTTATTTGCTCTGTTTTTCAGAGACAAAGATAAGTTGCAAAATATTTAGTTGAACTGATTGATTTTTGTATAAAATATATTCTTTAACAATTACAAATGCTTGGATTAAATGAAAATTTATAAGCCTATACATCACAGTATGCTTCAAAATTACTTGACTTTTTGATAACAAATGTGCTTTGTTCAGCTATTAGTGGCCTGAAGGCAATTGCAATTTACTACTTAAAATAGAGTTCCTTTTTCCTTGTGAGTGTTTCTGTAAGTGTACAATATAGAATGAAAGCAGTTCATTAGATATGTGAGTATAAAATGAAAGGAAATTGAAAACATTGCTCTATAAATAGTGAAGAAATCTGGGTTTTTGTGGTGGCTTGAGTGTTCAAATAATGGGTGGGCATGCAAAATTAGGAAATAAACACTATCACACAATAAATATTTTAATATTTAGTAGCCTGTCCATGTCCTATTTGCCTTTAATTCCTAGTTTGTATATTGATAATAATGACAAATAAGCTTTTGAGACTAGGCTTGACCCTGCTCATAAGATCCACAGCATACTTTCTCCCAGGTATAGTATGGAGGATGCAGTAAAATTTCAATCTCCTCTTTCTGGAATATTTCAGCTCGAGGGTAGAGAACAATTCTGTTGCTCTCTCTGTGACAGATTGATGTGCTCTTTAGAGGTGGCTGAGCAGTAGAATTTTATTCTTCTATCTTCTTTATTTCTTTATATGCCAACTTTTAAAATGCCACCTGTTGCACCAGACACTAACATTCCTTTCCCCCTGAATGTGGGAAATACTTAGTGATACTTACAAAGTAGATTCTGACCTGAAGGATAAAAAATTTACTTTTACTTCAACTTGTATGAGTTCATATGAATTGATTGGAATTCAGCTATACTGTGGGTGTTCTAACACATTATCAGTTGTAAACACACATCTTTATTTTCAGTGTAAATGGACATTTGGAAAAGTACATCTTATTCTGCGATATCTGTGTATATCAGTATTTCTATATCTAATCTTTTAAGTCAGTCCAAGTAACACATTATATCATTAAGGGCTAAAATTTATAAAACTGCCCTAAAACAAAGAAAAATACTTGGAGCCAGAATAACAAGGAAGATTCACAGAAGAGATAAAGAGTAAATCTTTGAAGAATAAACTATCCTGAACTTCAGCGCACAGACCAAATGTAAGAGTAGGACTAATTAAGACTACATTTCAGAACACATGAGAAAAATGGCCTAACTCTAAATTACCTAGAGGCATTGCTCAAAAGCAGGGATTATCTTCCCTCTTTTACCATTTTATTTCTCACACTGACTCTAAGTCTATAGTAAAATAGGTTCTCAAAAGGTATTTATGGATGATTTAATGTAAATTCAAGGGCATGAATAGCAGAGGTGAGGCTGAGTGGGTCAAGATTATTTTCTTATCACCTTCAGATAAATATCTGACTTTGTGAGGGAAGCTTGTAAATCATTTCACCCAACTGACCACTTGCCCTTTTCTGCCTGACAGCCTGACAGTTATACTAGTGGCTTGATGTTCGATCTCCTTTTCATCTACAGTCTTATAGCCTCAAGCAGATAATGCCATTTTGCCCCGATGAGAATCTTGTACAAACTAGTGTTTTCTTTGATTGAACTTTCGAGTGTGAGAGGTTACTGAAACCCAGAGCTTAGAGTGAAATCCAAAAAAAAAGCTAAAAAGACATCGGGAAAATTCAGGGCCCACAAAACACATTATCTATTGATCTGTGCTTCACACGTTGTCTCACTGCAAAGATGTGCTTAGAAGCCGGATTGTCACTTCATCAGGAGAAAGTTTTGTTAGTCAGGAAAGCACCCAGGACGTCAATAGACACTGTCTGGTACCAGGACTCTTGTCTAAGTTTCATTCTCCAGCAAGTTTGCAGGAGCTGGAGATTCTCTGATTTAGGTGAAACAGATAGTACTACACCTGCCATAATGTTTTTAAAGTTTAGTCACTTACCAGAGGAAGATTACTATATATTTTTAACTGTTTCCCCGCCTATCTCTGATTTGTTCTAATTTTTTTCTCAGAGTGTTGTCAGTTGAATAGTTGGAACACAGAGATTTGATCATATTATCCCCACTTAAAAGTCCTTTAGCATGACATTTAGCATAACCACGGCCTTCAGCATAGCATTGAAAGTCATTAGAATATAGTTCAAAACTCTGGGCGTGCTCACTCTCCTTTTACTCTTTTAAAAAATGTGGGTACATTGAATGTATATGGCTCCTTGCCAGGGATCTGAAAGAGATAAGCAATATAGACTGGCAGGGTCACACTTGCCCACTTAGATCAAGTCTCCAGTATGTTCAAATGAGCCTTTTTGCTCTTCCTGTAATAGTATTTGTGTCTGCTTCTCCCTTTTCCAGGTCCTACGGATTGCACCCAGGGTCTTCACACTGAGCTACATCTCTGGCCCTTTTTATTTTGAGACAGGAGCTCACTAAGCCACTACACTGCACAAGCTGGGCTCAAACTCGAGATCCTCCTGCCTTAGCCTCCCAGAGTGCCGGCATTACAGATGTGTGCCACCACCTCTGGGTTTTTCCTCATTCTTAAAAATCCGCCATGCCCTGTGCACTTGTCCCTCCCTGTTTGGAGCCGCAGATTGGAAGCACATACTCTTTATTTTTGCAAAACAATTGTATTTCTTCTTGGAGATCCTGACTGAAGGTTTTCTCTGGAGGGGAAAGCTTGGCTTTTCATGTTTATCCTCAATAGCTGGCACAAAGCCTGCTGCATAGTAGTTCTTTAATAAATGTGAATTCCTTCTAATTTCTTAGAAGTAATAAATTTTTTTAAAAAAAATTTCATTTTTTCAGATGAATACTTTGATGAGTGGGATTTTATTCATTCTTTCAAGAAACATTTATTGAGAACCTACCACTATGTGTCAGTTCTTATTCAGTCACATTTCACAGCAGTGATTTCAGCAACATTAGCATTGATGTGGCTGAAGTTGCCTATCTTACCCTTTATAACAAAGAAACCTTCCCAGATTAGATCTGTGTTATCTAAAAAGTCATGTTCTTTTTTTAATGCCATGCTTTTCCTCTGGACTAGAGCATAATTTTCTGTACATCTTGTTTAGTAGGAGTATCACTTAAATTTTATCATTATAAACTTTAAAATTTCTAAACATACTGTTAATTCATTATAATGAGTATATGTTTAGAAGTCCATTTTAAAGTGAAGATCAGAACATCAGAAAACAGGCATTTAGGGCCTTCTTTATGGCTGCCAATAAATTATCAGATGGAAAACAAAATTATTTTTTACATTAAGTACAGGAAAGAGAAATGATCTGTGCAAGCTGTGTTCTGAGCCCTCTACAAGTTTGTGGATTGAATATGTGATTTAGGGCAGTTATTTCAAGTTTCTCTCTTCAATCACTCCTTTAATGGAGGCCTATAGGGAATAATATTTTTCTCCTATAAATTTTATATGAATTCAGAAAATTATTTGACCTGAAATAAATTGTAGAAACAAGGATGAATGAATGGGGGCTAAGGCAAATAGAGAAAAGAAGCTATGACTGATATGTTTATATAACATATTAAATATGGCCACAAATTTTTGTCATTCTTTCCACAGGAAAATTAAATTTATTTTACCTTTTGCTGGGTTTGGTGGATTCTGAGGTTGCTTTGATGTAATACAGTGGGGGTGGTATGGTGACAATTTCCAGGCCTAGGTTTAAATAAAATGGCAATTGTTACCTTCTGTTTCTTGGAGTTCTCAGTCTCAGAGCTCTGATCTACCACAGTACATAAAAAGTTCAGCTGGGTGAACAGGTAAAGAGGCCCGGAAACCATGAAGAGGGAAAGAAAGCCCCACTAACCCTAGTCTAGCTCCCTTGGCAAGCACATAGGTGTGGACACCTTTCTCCACATTTCCAAACTAACTGTGTTACCAGCTAAATACTACGGAATGACTGAAGTTGATACAAAATTTTTCCCGGAACAAAGTTCCCTGGAAAAAAGTCCTTCCTCAATTTTTAATCTATGGTAAGTCACTGATGTTTGAAATTGTACATTAACAGTCATAGGTGATTGAAACAGTTTATATCTAGTCATCAATTAGCAATTACTTAACTTATTCTACACCTACTGCAGGAGACTAGTTGAATATGTCATGCCTTTGCTCTGCTAAGGGCGTCACCAGAATATATACACTAACTAAAGGAGAAGAGATGAGCTGCTTGAATACTTTTTAAAACAAAGTAAAACAATACAATAATAACAAATTTCTGTAAATAAGAGTGCTTATCCATATGTATTTGCCAGATGAAAATTTGCAAAACTTGTTTACATCTATTTTTTCTAAACCATTTTACCATATGTTTAATAGGTTCATTTATCAAGACTGGTTTATGCCATCTTGCAGATGAAGAAACTGAGGCACAGAGGTTAGGTTACCTCCCTCAGGTAACACAGTGTAGATGCTCACAAACACACTGTATTTTGTGTGGTTGTGTGTTATTTTGAAATTTAATTTTAAGATAGTTGTCTCTTTAATATACATCATAACAGCTAGACTTTTTGCTATAAGAGTTCAGAGAAATTGTTGGTCTTATTCAACAATCTGTATAGAATCTAGCCTAAATAAAACATTGCCTGATATTAGATGAATGAACATATTCATGGAGAATAGTGGGACGTTCGCTACAATGTATATTTCCTTATTTAGAAGTTGAGTCTCTATCACACTTGAGAGTGATGAGGATAAGTCACTGGACAGGGTCAGTCAAAATGCACGACTACCAATCACACCGTTCCCCTCACCTGCTTCCATTCCACCAGAGCATATCTTGGCCTGGGAAATCATGTCTTTTGAACAAACTCATCCTTGTAGTTCTGATAAGCTCCTGCTGAGAACTAAAACACAGTCCTAGTATTACTCCACTAAATCATGTTATTTTTACAATGTTCTGAGAAAATATAGTCTCAAATAGTTATGAATTATGAGAACAATAAAGTTGAAAAACAGGAAAATAACTAAGAGACAGAACACAAGGTCAGAAAATAAGTACACAAAAACGCAATCAGTGTTTGTGATGATATGTGTATTTATTCTGTGTTATATATTTTTAGTAGGAAAATAATTTGAGGTCCTTCGCCTTAGTATTTGAACAGTTTGCAATCAAAATTTAGTCGAAGACATCTTCAGTCAATTATATTCCTTTACTTGAATGATGCCATTTGTTGCTGAGGAACACCTATTCCATTCTCTTAAAATTATATTCCTTCTCTCAACTGTGTTCCCTGCCTTTGGTGTTTTCTTTTCTTTCTTCCTTTTTCTTTTTCTTTTTCTTTTTCTTTTTCTTTTTTTTTTTTTTTTTTTTTTTTTAAATTGTGTTTTTTTTTTTTGTGTTTTTTTTTTTTTTTTCTTTTTTTTTTTTTTTTTTTTTTTTTTTTTTTTTTTTTTTTTTTTTTTTTTTTTTTTTACAAATAGTGTTTAAAATGTGTGCTGTGTGCATCAGGAGGCAAAGGAAATATTGTAGATATTATATGGCAGGACAAGTGATTGTAAGAGTTTAGGTCCTAGCAGATGGGTAATGTTTCAGGTGTAGCATAGCTCCCCTCCTTACCTCGCCCCATCCCTGCTTACAGCAGCTCGGTAAAGTAATACTTCCTGATTATCTGTGCTGTAGAGTATAATTTCTTAAGCATTTCTTTGTATTTTTAACCCAATAGCAATTCTAGCCATATAACACAGATTTATTCCTTCTCTTGCCACTTAACATTTTATTATACCATAAACATTTTATACTCTGCATGAATTTAGAAGTCGTTTTACTGATTTTTCTCTCCTCTTAAAATTAACATAAGTTAATTTGCTTTTTAAGCCATCAACAAACTTTATTCAATAGACATATCAATAGAGAAAATGTTCATAAGTTAATTTCAAATGGAGGAAAGAAAACAAAATTTCATCACTTAATTTCTTATACATGTTAAAGGTTATACATTACGTATTTGAAGCAAGCACTAAAAGAACAAGGAATTATAGCTAATAACCCCACAAAGGGAGAAAATAGAATCATTATAATTAATTAAACCAAAACATAAAGGAATAGATGACATAAAGAAAAAAATCAGAAGCTGATAAATTTAAGCCTAACAATATCAATAGATATATTAAATGGAAAATGTATAAACACCCTATTTGAAAAGAACAGTAAGATTGGATAAAAAAGAAGGCCCAACTATTTGCTATATAGAAGAGTGTTCTGGAAAACAGAAAAAAGTTGTGCATTCATGATACTTAATATATTATTGCTGAGTTTGTATTTATTTTTGTCAGTCCTTTTATCATAGGTGTGTCTACTTAGATTTGAGGCATATATACAGGGCTCTTTAGTGGTTTTCTCACTTAATAATATGTTTCTACATAGAAATGGGCTGTGCTTTAGTGTTTAATAATAGTTTATTCTCTAGCATTTATGAATTCAGAATTAGGTATGTAGTATTAACCAAATAAACAATCTTCAAAGTGGACTTACAGGATAAGCAACAGTACACAAAATAAGAGAGGACCCACATTCTTTAGAAATCAGAAAACATTTTTCCAATTTTATTTTTCCATTGTATTTATAATATGATAATTATGTGAATAATTCCAATCCTTGTTTCTATTACTTAAATCTTTTTAAAGGATAATTTTGGTTTACAGCAGAATTAATAGCAGTGTGTTTTGGGTTGAAACCATATGCAAAATTGAAGTGCATGACAATAGTACTAAAGCAAGAAGATGGAAGATTACAGTGCCGATTTTGGAGTCAGCCTTTATTTCATCACAGTGATGACAGACTCACTGGTCCAGGTAGATCACATTTTCTTAAATACATGGCTATTGTGAACTAGATGTGATCTTACCTACATGACTTAGCTGTTCTTTTCAAATACATAGTGCATAATTCATTGTTCTTAGGATTATCGTACATCATTCATTCATCAAAATGCATTTCTCTCAAATAGGAGTGCTTATATCATTTCCATTTAATATATTTATTGATATATTTATTATATATTTATTGATATTGTTAGGTTTAAATCCATCAGCTTCTGATTATTTTCTTTGTGTCATCTGTTCCTTGTCCCCTCATTCATATTTTAGTTTAATTGATTAAAACACAAAATTGCACACTAAAGATTTGTGTCTCATGGACTACTGAATCAGTCCCTTTTGAATGAGATTCTTGAGGGCCATTTGATAGCACTTGGGATATAGGGCTTGCTCAAAGAATTCTTGTACAAGTAGAGTAGTAAAAGTATGTCTTTGAGAATCATTCTTTGAAGCACACAAATTTTCCAATTTTAATGATATATGGTATGTCTCAGAAATATGAATTTAAATAAGATTTTGGATAATTCTAGTGTAGGTAGAAATAGGTCATAGCTCAAGTTTTTTTTTTCATTGAGTTTATTGGTACTTTTGAGGTATACTGTACAGTTACATTTATCCTTGGAATCTTGTAACTTTACATGACAGATCTTGGTTCTCATTTTTTCCCCATACCCCTGCCCTTCCTTCACCCACTCCATCCTTCCCTATTTACAAAGACTTTGTTTCCATTTTTTTCTTTTCTCGTAGCTCAAGTTTTTAGGGAACAAATTTTGGAACTCACGATGATTCGTGATCAATTTTGTAATAGAAACACAATTTTGAAAGTCCACTACCTATAACTATTCACAGTAAACTTTACTATTATAGTATTCTGTATTTATATCCAATCTTCATCCATAAATAAAATGCTACAATTATTGTTTCTCCCTCTTTTATTTGTCTTTAATATAAATTATTACATAATCTCCATAAATATAATCTTATCTGAATACTATACCATTAAGAAGCTATAGTTTACCAGATCATTTCTTAGTTATAGATTATTAGATTTATAGTTTATTTGATAGGCATTCTATCCAAAATGTGTTCTTTTCATGCAATCTTTTTTAATTATCATTTTTTGACTACCAAAACTACTCATATATAAAATTCTAGCATGTTTGCATTTAATCCTCTATATTCTTTCAAAAATGGGAATTTTAGATCCAAGTTTGTAATAAACATCAAGTTTTTCTAGGCCCTAAAGTTTGTAGAGATGATGTTTGAAGGAATGGATGTCTGTTTGCTATTTCTATCTTCACTTTTCTGCCTGTTTTTCCTTCCATTAGTTAAACATAGTCATTCAATGAATATATATATATATCTACATATATATATACACACACATATATATGTTCATATTTAGTGCCTATAGTACATTATTGTAAACTATTAAAAGCTGTTAAATTTTAAATAATTGTATTTGTTTGACTAAGTGTGGAATGGAAAGATAACTTCTCAGAATATGGTCAAAAGTTAGGCGTGAGAAAGTTTCTTAAATATCTTACACTGTATAGAAGCAGTAATATAGTTAGAAATATAGTAAACATAAATCATTTTGACAATCAGGATCCTGATGGAAATATTTTAATCATGGGAATTAGCTTGATATTAACTGAGATAAAATTAATATCCTTATCAATTTTGAGTGCTGACATCTTCCTCTTCACCAGTGGTGCTCTCAGAAGCTCACCAGAGCCATCATCATCTTGTTGAGCCACCAGCACATTCATGTACCCATGAAACCTGGTGAATGTGGACTAGACAGCCTTTCTATTAGATTGTTTTAACACAACTAAAGATAGAACCACAAGGGTTTGAGATACAGTTTAGCATTTGTAGTAAAATAATAGATTTTATGTGAATATACCATAAAATGATATATAATGTATTTATACATATGAAATATGTATATACAATAAAATATGGTATTTCTTCATCTATTTTTCTTCTTAGACATAGACAGTTGATACCTCTTCATTGATTTTTAAACAAATTCTGTTCTATTCTCCCCAGCTCTTCAGAAAAGATGGTATTATCAGCCTGGCTACCTTTTCCTTGGCAGAGACATGGCAAATGACTCAGACTCAAAATTAACTATATGAACTTAATTAAAAGCAAGTCACAAAGCTTAAATTTAACTTTTTTATTTGTAAAGTGGAAGAAATTTAGAATAGTCAATAAATGTTAGTTATTACATTTCTTCTCATTTCATGTAGTATTGTTCTTTTCATTAATGTCTTTGAAGTTCCAGACATGATTAGAGATCATTCTAAAAGCATAATCAAATAGAAGTATCCTCACTAGGAGATTCTGGTTCTGACTCTGGTGTCAGAAGAATAGCTTTGATCATCCCTAATCTCCATAGGTGAAATGGACTACAGTATTTTTCTCATTCTTACCTAGATAAGGTACTATGATTGTCTCACAGTACCAGTTTGAGGTGAATGCTTTTTAAAAGGCTGGTTCAAAATCCCCAATTCCATTGCTTGCTTTCTCTCAGTTTATGCTAGAAACTTGCTGTTTGATCTCCTTTATCTTTGTGACCTAAGATATGCCAACTCTATTCATGACTCTGGGCTTTGGATATGAAGACTTCGTTTCTAGTGAGTAGCTCTTTCTCCATAAAAAGAAGTGATTCAGAATATAATGTTCACCAACTTACTCATTCAAAACTCAAAAGAAAAAGTTCCATGTTGAGAATGTGATGGTCTGGGTTCCTACCTACGTCTGATGGTTAACTTCACATAGATAAGGTCATTAGGTAATCAGGTGTTAAGAAAATGAATTGCTTAACTGGAAATTATTGCTATAGCAACTGCACAATGATGGTATAGGTCCATCTTTTTCCTTTGCTAAGCATCCATGGTCCTTTACTTACTATTAGGGTATGGCCATCACTCGCCTTTTTAGTCCTATTTGCCTAGATGTTGGTTACCAAACTCTTTATATAAAGGAACAAAGGTAAAGAACATCACGCACGCACACAAACGCACAGATACACACACACAGCAGGTAAGTCAACCAAGTGAAACTCCAGGAGTCCCACATCCTGCACACAAAGAATGTATCAAATAGTTTTCTCCCTTAATTTAAATATTTTAATGCATGATACTGCATTGCTTTTTTTCAGGAATCAAAATTTCCTTCTCTTTTACTATTTGTGCATTTAAGTGTTTCAGTATGAATAATTGCCTGCCTTCCTTTGCCTTATACCTTTGAGAGAGAGAGAGAGAGAGAGAGAGAGAGAGAGAGAAAATAAGAGAGAGAGAGGAAAATGAAGAATATGTGCTATTTTTTGGTAATCTGGGGTTTATATATTTGTGGATTTTCTGTTTGTTTGTTTGTTTGTTTGATTTTAGCAGAGGAAGAAAACCTTAGGGAAAAATAAGTATTTTCTTTAACTTGTGAAAACACATTAAAAATATCTCTTCTCTTTCCCTTCCCTGCCTCTCTCCTTTAAGTACTACTGCCCCATTGTCTTATTTCTAAATCCTGTTATAATCTCTCTATATTTTCTTCTTAGAAATGCCATTATTATTTTAAGGACATGCCACAAGAAAGGATGCAGTTTACACTGTATATATAAAGACTAAATTTGAGATTCATAAATGGGAATTTATTAATTAGTATCTTTCTAGTGTTTTAATTAAGAAGGTTAGATATGTAGTTTCTGTGTTTTAGTATGCTTGTCATTTCCTTAGTGACTGATAAGCAGGGGTGCTGGGAAATTGGAATTGATTTTTATTTACATGGATTTTTTTCTTATTCAATAATATCATCTCAAGTAGTAATTACTAGAATAAAAAATTACTGTCCTTATTACAAGAAATTAAGTAATACTACTATGGAAAGATGATCTCAATGAACGATGTCACTAATTTTACTATTGCAAAAACTTAGCACCTTGCTTTAATATTTTCATGAGAAAAATAATACTTCTATACAAATCTATATGTACATTATAAAAATTCCAAATATTGGAATATGGCTCCTTTAGAATAAGTCCAAATTTAGTAGAGAATATTCTGGAATATCCTGAAGCTTCTTTTATGTGTGATGCCTTTGCACACTTTCAGGACAGAGGGAAAAGGAAAAAGAGAAGGAAATAATGCTTTAACATCCAAGTATTAGTACATCTTTTAGATAAATAGATGAACTTATAGAGCAATGAATATTTGAAATTGGGACTGTCGTTAAAAATCTGAAATGTAAGTCATAATTTCTTTTTAAACTTTTGTGATGTGTAAAAACTGAACCATGGAGAGTAAAACATATAACTGAGCTTTTACTTGACTAAATAATTATTTGAATGATTAAATATATCTACTTAGAATAATTTTACTAATAAAAATGTTAAATATGCTAAAGTAGAAAGATATTTATATATCTTAAATTCTAAAGCCTTATCTATTTTCAAATGAAGTGGAATATGCAAATATATAGCTCATGGTGTACACTGGACTGCTAGGAAAAATAAGATAAAAAACAAGATTTCTAGCATTTTTCTCAAAGATAGGGTGAATATTATAGCAATAAGAATTATTATTATTTTTGTTTGAGACAGGATCTCACTCTATAGTTGAGACTGACCTGGAGCTCACTATGTAGCCCAGGCTGGTCTCAGACTCACAGCGATCCTCCTGCCTCAGCCTCCAGAGTGCTAGGATTACAGGCATGTGCCACCACGCCCAGCTGGCAATAAGAATTATTTAAAGTAAATAGTAAAAAATTTTAAGGATTCTACTAATTACTTTTTAAAAATGCAATGTATAGAACAACCTGGTATCAATGGCAGTACAAAGGGATAGAATGAAAAAAGATCATTTTGTTTATGTCAAATTTTATAGTCTTCAGTAGCTGTGAAGAATGTTTGTTTTAACACTTAGTCTGGCATCCAGAATGTAGTGATCAATCATTTGGTATCAGATAAAGGAGTGAATGCGTGAACAACTGTCAAGATGAGCAAAAGGATTGCAGAGAGTCCTGGACAGCAGTACTTGAGCTTAGTGAATAGAGTTACTGACCTGATGTTTATAATTACACTTTGCCCCTTGGTTTCTGAATAGTTTCAAAGAGTTACAAAGCAGCTTCACCATATTTGTTTATACTTTAAACAATGTATGAGATAGTTAGAAAATTGGGCATGAACACGCCTATGAACCTACAGATGAGAACTTGATCTCTATAGCTGACACTACTTTAATTGGTTGTTTTTTGTTTTGTTCTCTTTTTGTTTGCTGTTTTTGTTTTCTTTTTTGTTACTCGGGATCGAACTCGAGACCTTGCATTTGTGAGGCAGGCATTGGCACCACTGAGCTAAAACCCTGGCTACTTGTTTCTTTATCCCATCTTGTGTTAGGCTCAGAGCAGTAACCATGATTACTTCTAAAAAAGTTTTACCACGCATTTATGTTTTTAAAAGTTAAATTTAAAAATTTTGTTTACTTAAGTTTTATAAAGGTTTTACTATATTACAAATGATGTATTTTATTTAAATTATTGCCTATAGTACAGTACATTTATTTATACTGTTTTATAATATGGCTAAAGGGATTATTCATTCTCATGCACTTAGATATTTGAATTAGTTTCAGTTGTACTTATTTATTTGCTTGTTTTTTGACAGTATCATGCTGCTATAAATATGGTCCTAATATAGAAACTCCACTCCACAAAAGTTCTTGCTATTTTTAATAAAAGTACCTGACTAATAATAAGTGTGTAGTATAAATGACTTAATTGTTGCTCAGGGCAAAAAAAAAAAAGGGAACAAAAATATTGTATACAATTCGTAAATGTACATGTGCCTGAGGTCCTATGATATATACAGATCATGTGCAAAATTTTTCTTCCACCTTGATTTGTGCTGCTAGTGTGAAGAAAAGAGAGATAAAGACAGAGACAGGGACAGAGAAAGAAAAATGAAGGGAGTCAAACTCATCAATCCAATAGTAATGGAGTTACTCCATTTATGAAGGCAAACAAAGTCTTTGATACCTAATCACCAGTTAAATGTTCTGCCTCTCAATACTGCTACATTGGACATTAACTTTCCAATACATAAATTTGGGGTGACACATTTAAACAGCACAATTCTTTCCCTATCCCTAATATCCATCTTCTTCCTACATAAAAATACTATCATTCCATTTCAAAAACCCAAAGTCTTAACTCAAAAGTTCAAACTTCAGATTCTCGTCTAAATCAGATATAGGTGATAGTCAAAGTGTGATTCATCTTCAGGCAAATTCCCTTGCACCTCTAGGCCTGTGAACCAAACCAATCTGTCTATATCCAAAATATAATGGTGGTTCAGGCTTGAAACAGGTATGTATGTTCAAAAATGGATAAGTAGGCAGAAGAAATGAGTAACAGTATAGGTAAGTATAGAACTTGGTAAGTATAGAACTCAACAGAGAAATCTACATTGCATCTTAAAACTGGAAAAATTCTGTCCTTTGAGTCTGTGTACCATATGCTGTCCAGAAGAGAAGTCTGATAGACTGCTTTTGCATTTCTGCCCAACATCAGAACTATTACAAAAGCTCCATCCATAGGCACTGGTGTAGTAGTAGTGATGTTAAAGTCTTCCCCTGTGTTAGGTTTTACTTGCCGAGAATTAAGTTCCAAGACAAAGTCCTGAGCTTACTACCCTGTCCTAGTCTAAGACAATGGAGTCTTATTCCACACTATGCTGTCCAATGTCATAATAGCACTGGTGAAAACAGTTACATGCAATGTAGTATCACAGTAAGATGACTGACACCTAGTTGTTAGGACTTCACATTCTCAAACATGCACCCAGGCCCATGTTTCAGTTGGAAGTAAAGCAAGCCCACACACAAATCCATCCTACAGGGTTGCAGGTTTATGCTTAGGGCTGAGGCAGGCCAACAGCTTTACTTGCAACCTCTGGCCTAGAGATAATGGTGCTGTCCAGTGTTGGCAAGGTGGTAGAGACTATCCCTTGGCCAACAAGGCTGACTTTAAGATGTTTCACACCTAACTTTCACAGGTACTAGAACCAGCACAGTCAGTGACACAGGCCATACTGAAGTCAGTCTCACAGGCATGCATGTCTCTGTCTGAAGTGGAGGCACGTACAGAGGCTCTCACTGTGTACTTTGGCCATAGCCCTGGGGACTTTGGTTTCTGTATAATGTTAGAGCTCACTATAGCAAGCTTGGCATTGAGAACAAAGGCAAAATTCTATGCAAGGTTTCATGCCCTCTACACATGGTGCAGAGTCTTGTTTCACACTCTACTACCTGATGTTGGGAAATGGGAGGTTGTGGGATTCCCTTGGTTGCCTACCTAATAGTCTCAGCAACCCAGTTCACCAATGGGCAGTGTCATAGGTCTCTGTCAACACTGGTTTCTATTCTGACATGGACTTAATTCCATCTCCCTGTCCTTAATAGGGAGCATTTGTGGATATTGCTAAGAGTTAAGAAACTGATGACTTGTGCAACTCTCCTGCCTTTTTCAATGTATGTTTCCTCAACATCATATTTAAACCATAAACAGCACGTATGAAGACAGTTTGGAGCATGGATAGGAAAATTGGTTCATCTATGGGAAGACAATTTCCAGAGGATCTTACTTAGTTATCATCTTGCAATGTCTCCCCCCAATATTTTTAATTAATGCATTATTTAGCTTCTTTTACGTTTGTAACCATTTAAGAAAATGCATCATTATAAAATTAAACTTGACTGAGAGGTATTTTTTTTAATTCAATGGGAAAAACATAATTTTGTGCAGACAAATATGAGAAATAATTGTCATCACATCCATTTTCTATTAAGGCCATATTCTCAGATAGGGAGTTTTTAGAATACAAACATTACATAGGGGAGGTGGGGATCTAGAAATTTATTCCCAGAAAACTATGTCTATCACAAAAACCTTACAGTTACACAAGGCCCAAACTGAAGATTCTAGTATATACCTGGAAGTTAATTACTCAGTCATGGGATATATGCCTTTTCCTACTTAAAAAATAACTGCAAATTTTCACTTAAATAATTATTGAATTTTATAGTCTAACCATGGGAAGAAAACTTATTTTCTCCATATCTTTGTCAGTTACTATGGCCAGATTTATTAATTTTGAAAGCTCTAGTAAATATAAAATGATCATTTTTCTACTACGTGGTATTTCTATAAGTAAGCATTCATTAATGAAGCAGAACGTTTTCCCTTTATTTGGCTCCCATGATCCTCTTCTTTTTGTTCATTTTATGCTGTGCTTTTGTTGTATTGTTTATTCTGGTTATGTTACAAATATCTTTACAGTTTATTGCTAGTCTTTTCACATTCTTGGAATCTTTTGATAAGTAGAAGTTTTCAATTTAATGCAGTCTAGTTGACTTTTTCTCAGTAATGATTAGACCTTTTCCATCTACCCAGTTCATAATATTTGCTATACATTTTCTAAAAGTTTTGTGAAAGTTTCCTGTTTAACTTAGTCTTTAATCCATCTGGAATTGATTTTTGTGTGTGGTTTGAAGTAGAGATCCAATTTCAGTTTTCACACCATTATCCAGAACTGTTTATTGTTCAGTTTATGTCTGGCCTAATGATCTGTGGTGCTGTGCTTTGTAAGTATCATATTTTACATATGTGTATCTGTTTCTGTGCTTTTCTTCTTTTCCTTTATTCATATTCCATCTCTATTCAAATACCATCCTTCTCCCTTACTATACTTTAATAGTAAGTTCCAGTAGATGTGGCAAATTAAGAGCATTTGATTTTTCTGCTTCTATCTGCAGAAGAGTCTTTTTCCCACCTCTAGAAATTGTGTTGTCCTGTGATTGCTTTGTCCAATTAAATACAGCTCCAGAACTAGATGTTAGGATACTGAGCAGTCTTCTCTGTGATCTGAGTGATCTCTGTGCTACCGAGAAAAATGTCTCACTGACACAAGAGAGAGGCCAGATGGTGAGGCCTTAATGATTTTATGGAGCTGGAGAGAGAGGGGCCAGCCAAATCGACTCTGCGGGCTCTTCCTGTTAAGGTACCAGACATTTGTTTGAAGCTGTCTGGGCAGACAAATGAACAACAAGCTGAGTGTCTCTGAGTGATTCCAATTGACACATGGAGTTAGAAAAAATTTAAAAAAGCCTGGCTGTTATGGCTTCCTGGTATGTCAATGTGTTCAATGTGTGGACAGCAACTTCAGGCTGTTCCTACGGAGTTCTGGCCTGTGTATGATCCTCCCTTCTTGAAATCCTGTTATGCATACTTCAGATTTATTTAGCCAGGCTCCATAATTGCATATGCAATTCCTGGTAATGAATCAATCTTTCAAATATTTCCTCCTAGGCCTGCTTCTCTGATTGAACTTTTACAGATATATTAGCCCTAACTTACTCAAATTTTAAATTCATTTAATCATGAGATTAATAGTTTTGAAGCATAATAAATCGATGCTAAAGAATTTTTAAAATTATCTTTTTTGAAAGATTGCTGAGGGATGAGTGTGTATCCCATTTAATATGCTGTTCTTAAAATTTATGCTTCTACTAAGAAATAAGGGGATTTGTATTCCCTCCTCCTGAAATTGGGCAGCCTTTCATATACCTCTCAACTGGTAGAAAATGGTGAAAGGATGCAGTTTGACTTTTGTAGCTATATCATTAAAGCCTCTGCTTGGCTCTCTCTGGATATTTGCCTTTGGAAGCAGCAACCATGTTGGGAGGAAACCCAGGAGATATATATGTATATATAGTTGCAGCAACACAATTTTAGGATAATCAATATATAGCCAATTCATTATAATTTTCACTTGAATAAAACCAGTGATTGTCCCAAATGGACAAATCAACGATAGAAAATTGTTTAACTTAGAGATACAGGTAGAATAGTTTTAGAAATGGACATCTTTAGGACAATACGGCGGACTTTGGTAGAAAAACAGATTTTGAAGACAAGAGTCTTTATCTTGGTCCTGACTGTTTAACTTAGAGATACAGGTAGAATAGTTTTAGAAATGGACATCTTTAGGACAATACGGCGGAGTTTGGTAGAAAAACAGATTTTGAAGACAAGAGTCTTTATCTTGGTCCTGACCCCCCCCTTTTTTAGTATGGATCATCTGGACCAATTACTTAATCTTTCTATGCTTTTATTACATTACTATAAAGTGAGCATATTGTGTTCCCTTGCAGTGGTATTCTGTTGATTCAATGAAATGCTTGCTATCAAGCATCTAGAAGGTCAGAATGATAAATCTCTCAGTGTTATGTTCCTTCCTTATGTCTGGATGCCTTTAGCTGCTGTAGGTCTACTTTCAAGGATTAAGAAACCTTTTACTTGATCTTTATCTGCTCACTATTGCTCCCCACTTTAAGAGCTAATGATAGAGTTCAGTGTAATGGTGTATATCTTTAATCCTAGCATTCTGGAAGGCCGAAGCAGAAAGATTGCAAATTTGAAACAAGCCTCAGAAACTTAGTGACTTAGCAAGAACCTGTTTTCATGAGAAAAGGAAAAAATGGAAACAAAATTTTTGTAAATAGGGAGGGATAGGGGAAGGGAGGGTATGATGATGGGAGGGCAGGGGAATGGGGAAAAAATAAGGACCAAGATATATCATGTAAAGGTACAAATTCCCAATGATGAATGTCATCATATTGTACACCTAAAATGTACCAATAAATTTAACAAAAAATTTAAAAAGAGTTGCCAAAAATCTGGGCTCAATCCCCATTACCACAAAAAAGAATTAATCATGGGGCTATTTTTACAGGTTTTCCTTCACAGTATTAAAGGTGAGCAAAAAATATATTCAAAAAGTTTTAATGCTACAATTTTCATTTTAGAACTTTAAATTAGTTTTAGTATTCTACTTTCCACTCATATAGTTAATTTTGATGTATGTGCTTTAATTTATTTAGTAGTGTTAACAAATACATAAAAGTTGATTCGTATTTGTGTAGTATCATATGACGATTTGATACTTGTATTCATTGCATAATGTTTGAACCAGAGTAAACATCTACCTCCTCAAGCATTATTATTTCTTGGTGGTGAAAAGACTGAAAATCCTCTCTTCTAGCATTATTGAAATAAAAATTATCTTTTTGTGATTATCATTGCCTGTATTCACTGTACTGTGCAATAACACACCAGAAACTTGTGCTTCTCGCAAATCGACCTCTTACTAATCAACCCCTCCCTTAGGCGCCCCACCTTATGGTACCCACCACTGAGCTCTCCACTGCTAAGGTATTGACTTCTTCTTATTCCACATAAGAGTGAAACCATGTGATACTTCTTTTTCTTTGTCTGATTAATTTCATGTAAATATAATTTCTCAGCCTGGTTGATTTCTTTGCCTGGCAACATTATGATCCCCAGTTCTATTCATGTTAATGCAAATGACAGGATTTCAGTCTTTGTAATAGCTGAATCGTGTTTCTTTGTGATTATGTATCACATTTTCTTGATTGATTTATCCCTTAGGTTGTTTCCATTTCTTGGCTATTGGGAATAGTGCTATAATGAGCAAAAGAGTGCAAATATTTTTCAACATAATGATCTTATTTCCTTTGTATATACACCCAGTAGTAGCAGGATTGCTGGATAATATGGTAGTTCTATTTTAACTTTTTATTCTTCCCAACTGTTTTCCAAATGGTTGTCTAATTTATATTCCTACAGTATATAAAACAATTACCCTTTTTTATATCTTTGCCAGTACTCTTTATTTTTATGTTTTTAACAATAGCAATTTTAATTACAATAAAGCAATATTTCATTATGATTTTGATTTCCTCTTCCCTGAAGATTAATGATGTTGAGCATCTCTTATACAGCTTCTGACCATTTAGATGCCTATTTTTAAAACACATTATTTGTTTACACTATTGAGTTTTTGGAGTTTATCCTGGGCAACAATCCATTATCAGATATATACTTTGCAGATATTTTAACCCAATTTTTAAGCTGTCTCTTGTTTGCTTCCTTTGCTGAGAAGAAATTTTATAGCTTAATTTAATCTAATTTGTTCCATTTGCCTACTTTCCTTTTTGTTTCCTGTGTTTCATGGAACTATAAAAATTTCTTCCCCATTCAAATACTTTGAAGCCTTTCCTCTAGGTTTATTCTAGTAGTTTCATAGTTGCAGAGCTTACATTTAAGTCTAATCCATTTTGTATTTTTTTTTACTTTTTTAATTTATTAAAACATAAAAAGTCATAGTAAAGTAATAAGGGAATAAAAATAGTTAATATGCTGTGTGTCATTATATTTAAAGTAGTTACTCAGAGTAAAAAACATAAACCAAAAAGATTCTTCCAAAAAAGAAACACACAGATAATAGCACAAGACTTTCTTTTAAACAAACTGAGATACCAGTTTTAGTAGTATAAGTGAAACTTTTAGCATATACATTAATGTAACTGGTGAGAGATAGGGGCCTAAGTTCATCTTTCTGCATGTAAATAATGACCAATTTTCCTGGCACCATTGTAATAAAGAACTATTCTCATATGATCTCTTACTATATTGTAGGAATTCAATTTGCCATAGATTTGTGGGTTGACTTCTGGGCTGTCTGTTCTATTTAATTCCATATGATATTGATATAAGGGGGAGAAAAGAGAGAGACAAAGATCCATTTTCATGCCGATGCTCCGATTTCTTTTTCTTTGAGACAGGGTCTCACTATGTAGTTGAGACTGACCTGGAACTTACTGTGTAGCCCAGCTGTTCTCAAACTCACAGCGATCCTCCTGCTTCAGCCTCCGGCATGCTGGGATTACAAGCATGCACCACCACACCTGGCTTTTTTCATTTTTCTTTTTTGTTATGATGCTTGATTACTATAGTTTTGTAGTATATTTTGAAGTCAAGTAATGGAATGAATTTTACTTTATCCTATTTGCTCGAGATTGCTTTATCTATTTTGCATCTTTTATAGTTCCATCCAAATTAGGGAATTTTTTTTCTAGTTATGTGGAGAATGCCATTGGTCTTTTGATAGGGATTCCATCAAATCTGATGATGGCTTTGGGTAACATGGACATTTTTCACAATATTGACTCTTCCAGTCTGTAAATATGAAATGTCTTTCCATATTTTTGAATATTCTTCAGTTTTAGTCATCAGTATTTTATAGTTTTTGCCATAGAGATCTTTCTCAGTTATTTTGTTACTTAATTCGTAGGTTTTTATTTTTTGTTCATTTTTAGTTATTGTAAATGGGATTGATTTCCTGATTTCTTTTGCACATAATTTATTGTTGGCGTACAGAAATGCTACTGACTTTCAATGATTTTGCATCTTGTAACATTGCTAAATTCATTTATTAATTCAAATAGTTGTTTGGTTGTGTGTATGAGATTTGTAATATATAAGATCATGTTATTGCCAACATGACAATTTGATCTTCTCCTTTCTAATTTAGTGAATTTCATTTCCTTCTTTGCCCCATTGCTCTGGCTAAAACATACAGTACAGTGTTAAACCAAGACAAGTAAAGTGGGCATTGCTGTTGTATTTCAGATCTTAAAGAAGTATTTAGCTTTGTACAATTCAATGTGATGTTGGCAGTTGCCTTACAAATGTGTCTCTTTCTATGCATATGGAACTTCTTTGTACTACTAATATTTTCAGAGTTTGGTCATGAAGAGATCTTGCCTTTTCTGCATGTATTGAGATTATCACATGTTTTTTGACTCATATAATGAGTTTGGAATAATTGCTTCCTCTTTGATTTTTATTTTGGAATATTAAAGACATAGTACTAGTTCTTTAAATTTTTGGAGTATTCAGAAATGAAATCCTGTCATGGGCTTTTTTTTTGATGGAAGATTTTAATTTTTTATTTCAATTCACTACTTATTACTGATCAGTTCAGGTTTTTGAATTCTTTATGACTAAAACTTGACAAGTTGAATATGTTTAGGAATTTATTCATATTCTCTAGTTATCAAATTCACTGGCATACATTTATTAATACAGATTTCTAATGATCCTTTGTACTGATGTGCTTTTCATTGAATAGCTCCATTTTTATTTTTGATTTTACTTGAGTCTACTTTCTCTTCTTACTCTAAGAGGTCATCAATTTAGTCTTTGGGAAGAAATAGCACTATATTTATTCAATCATATTTTTAGTCTCTTTTAAGTTTATTTTTACTATAATCTTTAGCATTTCTTCTACTACATTTTTATAGTTCCTCAAAGTTACAATACCCTCTTTAAAATATTTCTTTTTTTATTGTAGCTATTGATAAACTTTCCTCTTCTACATTTATTGTATCCCACAGATTTACATGATTTGTCTCCATTTTCATGTTTTTGAAATGTTTAATTTACTTCTTAATTTTTTCTTAGATCTATTGGTTATTCAAGTGCAAATTGTATGATTTCCATTTATTTTTATATTTTCCAAGGACTTTCTTTTCATAGATTACTATTTTTGATATATTATGGTAAGAAAAGATACTTGATGTGATTTCAATCATTTTAAATTTGAACAGACATTTTGTGATCTATTATATTGTCTATGTTAGAGAATGTTCCATGTGCTGATGTGAAGAATGTGTTTGTCGAAGTTGTTGGTGGAGTGTTCTTCATAGTTATGTCATTCACATCGGTTCCAGGATGCAATTTGACACCGATGTTTCCTAGTTGATTTTCTGCTTGGATGATTCATCTCTTGCTGACAATGGGATGTTAAATTCTCCTACTTGTGTAATAATGACATTTACCTCTCCCTTTTGTGTCAATTATTTGTTATACATTATTATATATATGTATATATAATCATATATTTTGGTGCTTCTATACTGCATGCATATAAATTTATAATTGTTATTTCTCCCAGCTGAATTGTCCCTTTTATTTATTATTCTTTGCTACTTTCTTGTCTTTTTTTTTTCTACTGTTTTTGATACCAGTGTGGCTGTCCCTGTTTTATTTTTGGATTTTTTTACCTTGGAATATCATATTCCATTTGTTCACTCCTGGTCCATATGTCTCCATGAAATGAATTGCACTTCTTGCTAGCAACATATAGATTTTTGGTTTTATCCATTTAGTCATTCTGTATATTTTAATTGGTGAGCTTAATTCACTTACATATAAGTTAATTATTGATAGATAATATCTTACTGCAGTTTGTATCATTTTTTTAGTTTTATTATAGTTCTTGTCTTTTTCATTCACATCTTACAGCCTTTTAAAATTAAGTGATTTTATTTAATAGTGTGTTTTGGTTCTTTGTTAATTATTTTTGGCTTTCCTTTTATACATTTATGCTTTGTGTTTACCACATGTGTAACTAAAAGCATTTTTTAAAAATATGAAACAAATGATGTTTATGAGTATAACATCTCATTAGAAAAGCACCTTTTGATTATAAAATATTTTCAAATGATTGCTACTGGATATTTATTGTAAAAATAAGAAAATAAAACTCACTAATTTTTTCTTCTCTTTCATCTGTTCTGCTCTTGATGCCTTCTGTTATGTTTTTAATCTTGTTTAGTGTATTTTTCAGTTCATAAATTCCTATTTACTTTTTTAAAAACTAATCTCTGTTAAATTGCTCTGTTATTATACTGAAACTTTTCTCTGTTTTTATAAAACTCATTGTGTTTTTTAAAACAGGTATATTGAATTTTCCATCCCAGTGTTCAGTCATATTTACTAATGTATGGCTAGTTTCTGTTTCCCTATTGCCACTGTTAAATAAGACAAGGAACCCCTAAAAGTTCTTGATGCTGGTTGGTATGAAATGTTATCTGCACAGTCAAGGATATGATATTTTTCCTGTCTTCATAATTTGGCTTTGTTTTTTCCTAAACTTCCTCAATTTTTTCCAACTATTTTTTTATTAGCATGTTCACTTCTGTTCTTTCAACAATAGATTATACCTATGTGTAAGTTTACTCCCACTCTCTTTTTGTTGTGTTGTGACTGTTTTTGAACTAGAGGATGCCCATGTCCAATTCTAACCTAAATCAGTAGGTGGTGTGTTGCTCAGAATGATTTGGAAGAGGGACTGAAAGGTAGAGTATATCCCTGCAAGCCTCCACCTGGGGCCAAAATGGGTGCAGATAGCTAATTTCTAGACACTTTCGTGTGGGAATAAACCTTAGAATATTTCCTGGCTTTGGGGCTAACCTTAGAGGAATGGGCCCCAGAATGTGTTGTAATCGCTTTGTGCCTATATACCTTTGCTTCATCTAAGCAAATGACTCTTCATGCACTGTATTACCCAAAATTGTGGGATGAATATGTGGACAGTCCTGTGGCCTCCCAAGTCATGATACAGATGACATTTTGACTGTACAGCCTGCCAACACCAGTGTAGCACAGAGGTGGACCCAGACCCATACTGCTACAAGCTTTATTCTGCTAAGATGGACTCGTGGCCCAAAATTGCTACAATCAATAACAGGCTGGGGGAAAAAAAGCAGAGTTTGTAGGCACTGGCCTTGGGATCTTCTAAGAACTAGTTTTCACCAGCCTGGATCTGAGTCACAAGGTAAAGGCTTATGTTCATTTCCTGTCTTGCTCACCCTCAAGTGGAGAATTGGTCCACTCTGTGCTACTTGCGGTTGGGAGGAGGTAGTTGAAACAGTCCTTTGGCCACACAGACTCATACCAAGGAGGGTCAAAGCTTAATCTCACAGATGGGGAGCTGCTCAATTTCAGAGGTGTACCATAGGCCGACATCACAGCTGGTGGTGAGGAAGCTGAAACATGAATATGTCCCACAGTGTGTCATGTTGTTTTGTGGTAGGCTTGGGAGTTCTGCTTGTAAATGCTGATTTATGGATGGGGGCATTTAGATCCAGCCTTATGTTAGGTCTCCCTTGTGTTAGGTCTCCCTTGTGTTAGTGGGCTTGCATTGAACTCCAAGACAATATTACAGACCGATTTTCCTGCCTTTGTTCTTTGTTCTGCTACATAAGTTTGGGGGAAACATCATGGTAATACTTTGTCTGACTAAGACTGGCCCAGTCGCACAATCTGCAAGCTTTGATCTGGTAGCAGAAGCCACGGAGCTCTGGCCAGCACTGCGTGTCCATGTGACCTGCCTCCTATAAGGTTTCAATTCTAATTTCTCCCTCTCTAAACAAGAGCTTTTCCTCTCCATGCTGCATTTCTCCAAGTGGGGGTGTGGCACAGACATCTTTTCCTTCTGACTTCATCAATGCACCTTTTCTTATGATTATATGAAAACTGGCACTATGGACTCTCGCTTGGTTTTTCAGCTCCTGTGAGTAGAATCTGGTCCATGAATAGCTATTCAAATCTGTGACTCTTTTACTTTTTTGCCTTTGACTTATTCTATTCTTTAATTTAGTTGCTGCTGGTTTATCACTAGCTCTTTTTATTACTAAGTAGCATTTCATTATATGACTAATAGTTCATTAGTTATTTTTTTCATAATGGACATTTGTCATGTGAAAAATTTGTCATAAAATTTATGGAGCAACATTTTAAATATGAATTTGCTGTCCTTTATATTATATGAATATCTGTAAGAAGAGCTGCTGATTCACAGGGAAACTGCAAACTTAACTTTTTAAGATATGTCCTAACTGTTTTAAAAGTGGTTTATTTTACATTTGTGAAAGCAAGTAATGGAAATTCCATTTACCTTTTCACCTACACTTGAGGTTCTCATTAGTTTTTTTCCCTTTGTCCTTATTTATTTGCTCATTTTAAATTTTTTAGTTCATGTTTGCAGTACATACTGCTTACATTCCTTAAGTGAAATTTATATATGCACATAACACATCTTCTTACCTTTTTTTCTTTGCCTTTTCCTCTTTCCCTTTTCTCCTTTCTATCTCTTGATTCCTTCCCATTTGAGAAAGGTCTATCTCCCTACTTCCTATTATCTATCTTTTATTTTGCTCTTTATTTTAGCAATTTTAATGGATATGTAATTTTATGTAATTGTTTTAATTTGAAATTCTCTGAGTCTAATGGTATTAAGCACATTTTTCTGAGTAATTACTACTTTACATATTATTTTGTGAAAAGCCTATTCAAGTTACTTTTTCCATTTATTTTGGGAATAATTTGTACTTTTATTTTTAATCACTGTTGTTCTTTATATATTCTGAAACACAGATTTTATTACATGTTTATACTATAGATGTTTTCTTTCCGTTTATAGCTTGTCTGTTTATTTTTTACTGGTATTTTCTGGTAAGCAAAACTTGTAAATTTTGATTTGAGACCAGGTTGTCATTTACTGTCATACTGATGATGGGCAGTGGAAACAAAGAAAAACTAGTAAATCTACCAGCCTAATTTACAAAGACATCATTACATGAAAGACCAAAAATAAGAACTTTCTTTTTGCTTGTTTTGCTACAATTACTTTTAGGAAAAAAAATTAGAACTATTTTCAATACATATTGATTACATACATCATGGAAGGTAGTATAGGTACATAGTACAACATTTTTTCCACATTAAACTTACTGGTATATTTAAGGCAAAAAACACAGCTATATTTATCATTATGACCCTATACCTTTATGATATGTCCTGGTTCTTATTTTTTTCGATATCCCTGCCCTCCCTTCACCCCCTTTACCCTTCCATATCCAAAAAGACTTTGTTACAATTTTTTTCCTTTTTGCACACTTTTTCTTTTCCTTTATCTCCTTTCCCCTTCCTTTCCTACTTGCCCTTTAACCATTTCTTCCTATTTCATGCTATCAATTATACCATTTGAACTTTATTTACACTTTTAATTTTTCATATCAGAGAAACTAGTATTTACTAAAGTGTGTACTATTTATTTCATTTAAGAGTAGAGCCTCAATGTGTATCCATTTAGCTATAAATGTGTCTAGTTTCTCATTCTTTATCACTGTGAGTAGTACTCCATTTTATAGAAAAAAAGACATCCTTATCCAGTCTCCAGTTGAAGGGCAATTGGGCTGTTTCCAAGTTTCAACTATTACAAACTGTGCTGCTGTAAACATTGGTGTGGACATGTCACTGTGGTATGATTCTTTTAACTCTTTTGGAAAGATACCTAGCAGAGGCATACCTGGGCCAAATGAAACCTCTAATCCTAGTTCTTTGAGGTATCTCCATATTGATTTCCACAGTGGTTGCACCAATCTGTACTGCCAATAATAATGGAGAAGGGTTCCTTTCTCCCCACAACCCTGACAGCATTTCTTTTTGGTTGATTTCTAGATGCAGCTATTCTTTCTCCAGTAAAGTGGAATGTTGGTGTTGTTTTCTTCTGCATCTCTTGAATAACCAGTGATGTTGAACACTTTTTAATATGTTTACTTATAGCTTTTACTTGTTTGTCTGAGAAATGTCTGTTCATGTCAGATGCCCAGTTTTGAATCAGATCTTTGTATTTGGGGGGCTGAATTTTTGAGTTATTTATATATTGTAGATAATAACCAGTGTCTGAGGAGTGGCTGGTAAAATGTTTTTTTTCACACATTGTAGTTTGACTCTTAGCTATGTTGGTGGTTTCTCTTGCACTAAAAAAAATTTAATACAGTATGACCCCAGTTGTTGATTCTTTGTGAAAGTTCTCATGCTGCTGAAGATTTCTTCATGAAGACTTTTCCTTTGCCAATATCTTAGACAGTTCTAACTCGTTTATTTTCCAATAAGTGTAGTGTTTCTGTTTTGATATTTAAATATTTAAGCCACTTGGATTTTGGTTTATGCATAGTGAAAGATAGAGATCTAGTTTTAATCTTTGGCAGGTTGAAGGCCAGTTTTTCCAACACCATGTATTAAAGAGGCTATCTTTCCTCCAGTGAGGATGGTTGGATCTTTTGTCAAAGATGAGGTGATGATTATGTTTGGCATTGTTTCTGCATCTTCTAATCTAGCCCATTGATCTTTGAGTATGTTTCTTTGCCACTATCATGCTGTTTTTATCACAATGGTTTATAGTATAGTTTCAGTTTGGGAATTGTGATACCTTCTGCCATGTCTTGGGTGCCTATCATGGTTTTTGCTATTCTAGGTAATTTCTGGTTCCACATGAATTTTTGCATTGTTTTCTGAAGTTCAGTGAAATATACTTTTGGGATTTCAATTGGGATTGCATTGAATCTGTATAGCAGTTTTGGAAGTATTCTCATTTTCACTGTGTTGATTCTTCCTTCCCAGGAGCAAGGGATGTCTTTCCATTTTCAGATATCCTCTTCTATCTCTTTTTTCATAGTGCTGTATTTGTCAGTGTAGAGGTATTTTATCTCCTTCATTAGGTTGATTCATAGATATTTTATTTTTTGGATGTTATTGTGAAAGGAATTTTCCTTAATTTCTCTCAGTGAGTCTGTTATTTGTGCACAGGAAAGCGATTGATTTTTGTGTTGACCTTTCATTTAGCTACTCGACTGAATGTGTCAATTAAGTCTAGAAGTCTTTTGGCAGAGTTTTTTGGGTCTTCTATGTAGAGTATCATATCATCTACAAATAGTGACAGTTTAACTTCTTCCTTTCCTATCTTTATTACTTTTGTTTCTTTCTTTTGTCTAATTGCTGTGGTTAATGTTTATGGAACTATATTGAAGAGGAGTGATGATGGTGGACATCCTTGGTTTTTTCCTGATTTTAGCATGAATATTTTCAGCTTTTGCCCATTTAATATGATACTGGCTGTTGGTTTTTCATGTATAGCCTTTATCAGGTTGAGATAAAGATCATCTATTTCAATTTTCTGCAGTATTTTTATCATGAACAGGTGCTGAATTTTGTCAAATGCTTTTATGCATCTATTGAGATGATATTTGTCCTTGACTCTGTTGATATAGTGCATTACATTAATTGATTTACCTATGTTGAACCATCCTTGCATCCCTGGGATAAATCCGACTTGGTTGGGGTGTATGATCTTCTTGATGATCTTCTGCATTCTGTTTGCCAGTATCTTATTGAGGATTTTGCATCTCTGTTCATTAAGGACACTGGCCTATAGTTCTCTTTTTTGATTAGGTCATTCACTGGTTTTGTAATAAAAGTAATGCTTGCTTCCAGGAATAAATTTGGAAGTATTGATTTGCTTTCCATTTCATTGAAGAGCTTAAGGAGTAGTGGTGATAGTTCTTTAAATGTCTTGTAGAATTCAGCAATAAAGCCATCAGGACCAGGACTTTTCTTTGTTGGTAATATTTTAATCACATTTAATTTCACTGAATGTAATTGATGTGTTTAGACTTTTTATCTTCATTCAACTTTGGAAGTTCATATGTATCTAGGAATCTGCCTATTTCTTCTGTATTATCCATTTTATTAGAGTACAGGTTTTCAAAGTAGGTATTGATGACTCTTTGTGTTTCTGGTGGATCTGTTGTGACCTTATTGTTTTCATTCCTAATTGCATAAATATGAGCATTTTCTTTTGTTTGATAAAGTTGGCTATGAGTTTATCAATTTTATTTATTGTTTTGAAAAACCAACTCTTTGATTCATTCATATTTTTGTATCATTCTCTTAGTCTTCATTGCATTGATTTCTGCTCTTACCTTTATAATTTCATCCCATATATGAGCTTTGGGTTTGTCCTCCTCTCCTTTTTCTAAGAGCTTGAGTTTTAGCAATAGATTGTTTATTTTAGCTTGCTCTGTTTTTCTGAGTATTCATTTTTATGAATTTCCCTCAAAAAGCAGCTTTCATCGTGTCCCATAGATTTCAATATGTTATATCGGCATTATCATTTAACTGTAGAAGCTGTCTATATTCTTTTATTTCCTCTGTTACACATGATTGTTCAGCAGTGTGTTATTTAATTTACATGTGTTTGTGAAATTCATGTGGTTTCTTATGCATTTGATCTCCAGATTAATTTCCCTGTGATCTGATAATATAACCTTCAACTCCTTTGCATTTACTTAAGCATGTTCTTTCAGCTATCATGTGGTCTATTTTTGAGAATAACCCATGTGCAGCCAAAAAGAATGTATATTCTGATTTTGTGGGGTGGATCACACTGTAGACATCTACTAGGTGCATTTGTTCTAAGACTTGGTTCAATTTGGTGATAGTTCCCCCATTATAACTGTATTAGTGCTTATTTTGTTTTTCATATCCATTAACATTTGTTTTGTATAATTGGGGGCACTAGTATTTGTGCATATACATTTATGATTGTCATTTCTTCCTCTTGTATTGTTTCATTTATGTAGTGGCCTTCTTTGTCTCTTTTAATTAGTTTTAGTTTAAAATGTACTGTCTGCAAATAAGATAGCTACACCTGCTTTTTTCTGGGCTTCTGTCTCATGGAGAACTGTTTTCCATCCTTTTCCTCTCATCTGTGAATTTCTTTGTGGATTAAGTGGGTTTATTGTATACAGCATATTGGGGGTTTTCTGTTTGTTTGTTTTATTCAGCATACTGTTGGATTTTCCTTTTTAATCCATTCTGTCACACTATTTCTTTTTATAGGTGAATTGAAGCCATTAACATTGATGGCTTTTACCATTATGTTTTGAGTTTTCATGTTGTTGTTTCTGTTTTTATATTTCCTTCTCTCCCTTTAGTTTCTGGTATATTTGTTCTGTTGGCCCTTATGGAGTTGTGGCCTTCATTCTTTTTCCAGAATGTTGTTAGAAGTGTTTTGGAGTGTCAGTTTGGTGTTCATAAAGTTTCTCAGGTGTTCTTTGTCATGGAAGTATCTTATTTCCCCAACAATTTTGAAAGATAGTTTTTCAGGGTTCATCCATCTAGGTTGGAGGTAGTTTTCTTCTAGGGCTTGAAATACCTCACTCCAAGCTCTCCTTGACTTGAGGGTTTGTGTTTAAAAGTCTGCTGTGATTCTCATGGGCTTCCATTTGCATATGATTTGTTTCTTTTCTATAACTGCTTGTAGTATTTTGTTCTTCTGTTGGGTTTCCAAGATCTTGATTATTATATGTCTAGGTACAGATTTTTTTTTGATCAAAGCTATTTGGAGTCCTATATACCTTACTTATCTGTATGTCAAATTCTTCCCCTCTCTTTAGAAAGTTGTTATAAATACTGTGAAAAGATTTTTTAATGTCCTTTGTACTTTCCCCTGCTACTTCATGGGTTCCTATCAGTCTTATGTTTTCCTTCTTTGTATCATCTAGAAGTTTTGGGTTCAATTTCTCATGATCCCTTACTGTTTTTAAGAGATCTCTCTTTTCATGGTCACTGACTGCAATCCTATCTTCTATGTCTGAGACTCTATCTTCATATTCATTAATTCTGCTTCAAATGCTTTCCATAGAGTTTTAATCTCCTGGATATCTGTGAATCTGTTTCATGGATTCCATTTCTTTTTTTTTCTCATTGAGTTTATTGGTACATTTTAGGTATACAGTACAGTTACACTCATCTTTGGGTTCTTGTACCTTTACATGACAGGCCTTGGTTCTCATTTCTATGATGGGCATTCATGGTTTCTGTCATGGTCCTGAGTTCATGTTTTTTTTTTAATGTTTCTGTTCTAGAGTCTCTAATCATGTCTTTCATTCTTCTCACCATCTCTGTGGCTATCTGGGAAATTATTTCTGTTTTGAATTTTTCTGGAGTCTCATTTATCTGTTTTTTTATGCTTTAATTAAGTTTATTGGTACATTTTAGGGATACAGTACAGTTACATTCATTGTTGGGATCTTGTACCTCTACATGACAAGTCTTGATTCTCATTTTTTCCCCTTACCTCTGCCCTGCCTTCACCCCCTCCTCCCCTCCCCATCTACCAACACTTTATTTTCAACTTTTCATTCTCTCACATTTTTTTCTTTTCCCTTTTTACTCTTCCCCTACGCATCCCACCTTCCCTACACCTTTAGTTCCTTTCTTCCCATTTCTAAATGTCAGTAATCTTATTAGAATCTTATGCATTGTTGCAGATTATTCACACCAGGGAAACTATTCGGTATTTACACATGTGGGACTTATTTATTTCACTTAGGAGTATATCTTCAATATGTATCCATTTTCCTATGAATGAATTTATTTTCTCGTTCTGTATGGCTGAATAATATTCCATTTTATAGAAAAACCACATCTTCTTTATCCAATTTCCAACAGATCGGCAAATGGGCTGTTTCCAAGATTTAGCTATTACAAACTGTGCCGCTATAAACATGGGTGCACGTACTTCTCTATGATATGATTCTTTTAGTTCTCTTGGAAAGATACCCAGCAGAGGGATGGCTGGGTCAAATGGAACTTCCAGTCCAAGCTCTTTGAGGTATCTCCATATTGATTTCCATAGTGGTTGCACCAGTCTGCACTCCCACCAAAAATGGAGAAGGGTTCCTTTCTCCCCACAACCCCGCCAACATTGTTATTGTGTGATTTCTTGATAGCAGCCATTCTTTGTAGGGTGAGGTGGAATCTCAGTGTTGTTTTCATCTGCATCTCTCGAATGACCAGTGATGTGGAACATTTTTTCATATATTTTCTTGCTGCTTTTACTTCTTTGTCTGAGAAATGTCTGTTCATTTTAGATGCCCATTTTTGAATCCGGTCTTTATATTTGGGGGGACAGATTGTTTTGAGTTCTTTATATATCCTTGATAATAGTCCTTTGTGTGAGGAACAGCTGGTTAAAATTTTTTCCCACATTGTAGATTGTCTCTTAGTTCTGCTGTTGGTTTCTTTTGAAGTACAGAAGCTTTTTGGTAAGATAAGATCCCAGTTGTTGATTCTTTCTGCTAGTTCCCGTGCTACTGAGGATTTGTTCATAAAGTCTTTTCCTATACCAATGTCTTCCAGAGTTCTGCCTAACTTACCTTCCAGCAAGTTTAATGTTTCTGTTTTAATATTTAGATCTTTAATCCATTTGGATTTTAATTTAGTGCATGGCGAAAGATAAGGGTCTAATTTTAATCTGTGGCAGATTGACATGTAGTTTTTCCAACACCATTTATTAAAGAGGCTATCTTTCCTTCACTGAGGATGGCCAGCTCCTTTGTCAAAGATGAGGTAGCTGAGAACATCTGCATTTGTTTTTGTGTTTTCCAGTCTATTCCACTGATTCTCAGGCCTATTTCTTTGCCAGTACCATGCTGTTTTTATCACAGTGGCTTTGTAGTATAGTTTTAAACTGGGAATTGTTACACCTGGTGCCATGTGGCTGTTACCTAAAATGGCTTTTGCTATTCTAGGTCTCTTATGGTTCCAAATGAATTCTTGGATTTTTTTTTTCTAGTTCTGTGAAATATAGTGTTGGAATTTCAATTGGCAATTTGGCATTGCATTGAATGTATATAGCAGTTTTGTAGTATGGCCATTTTCACTATGTTGATTCTTTTTACCACGGACCAGGAGATATCGTTCCATTTTTTTATATCCTCTTCAATTTCTTTTTTCAGAGTGCTGTAATTTTCAGTGTAGAGATCTTTTGTTTCTTTTGTTAGATTGATTCCTAGATACTTCATTTTTTTGGATGCTATTGTAAAAGGAATTTTTTCCCTTATTTCTCTCTCTGTGTATCTGTTATTTGTGTATTAGAAAGCCATTGATTTTTGGGTTTTCACCTTGTATCCAGATACTTGACTGAATCTGTCAATTAGGTCTAGAAGTTTTTTGGTGGAGTTTTTTGGATCTTCAATGTAGAGTATCATATCATAAGCAAATAATGACAGTTTAACTTCTTCCTTTCCTATCTTTATTACTTTAATTTCTTTCTCTTGTCTAATTGCTGTGGCTAATGTTTCCAGAACTATATTGAAGAGAAGTGATGATACTGGGCATCCTTGTGTTGTTCCTGATTTTAACATGAAGGTTTTCATTTTTTTGGCCATTCAATATGATGTTGGCTGATGGTTTTTCATAGATAGCCTTTATTAAATTGAGGTATAGACCATCTATTCCAATTTTTTGCAGGGTTTTTATCATGAATGGGTGTTGAATTTTATCAAATGCTTTTTCTGCTTCTATAGAGAGGATCATATGGTTTTTGTCCTTGACTTTAATACAATGTATTACATTTATTGATTTTCGTATGTTGAACCACCCTTGCATCTCTGGAGTAAATCCACCTTTGTCAGGATGGATGATCTTCTTAATAATCCTCTGTATTCTGTTTGCTAGTATCTTATTAAGGATTTTTGCATCTATATTCATTAAGGAGATTGGTCTGTAGTTCTCCTTTTTGGTTGTATCTTTC
>NW_022900936.1:54456969-54457218 GCF_012274545.1 Fukomys damarensis
CTTTCAATAGAGTTTTTAATCTCCTGGATATCTGTTTGAATCTGTTTTATGGATTCCATTTCTTTCCTCTGTTGGGCATTCATTGTTTCCATGTCTTTCTTATGGAGTCTCTTCATGCCTTCTATCATAGTCTTGAGCTCATCTATTTTTTTGTCAGTTTCTGCTCTAGAGTCTCGAATCATGACTTCTATTTTGCTCATCATCTCTGTGGTTAACTGGGAAATTATTTCTGATTTGAATTTCTAGAGC
>NW_022900936.1:54457767-54488066 GCF_012274545.1 Fukomys damarensis
CCTTTGCATGTGATTTGTTTCTTTTCTCTTACTGCTTGTAGTATTTTGTTTTTCTGTTGGATTTCTGGAATCTTGATTATTATATGTCTAGGTGTAGATTTTTTTTGATCGTGGCTAGTTGGGGTTCTATATGCCTCACTTATCTGTATGTCTAATTCTTCCCTTCTGTTTGGGAAGTTTTCTGTCATTAATTCTGTGAAGAGCTTTTTTATGTCATTTGCGTTTTCTCCTGTTTTTTCATGAATTCCTATCAGTCTTATGTTATTTTTCTTTGTATCGTGTAGGAGTTGTTGGATTCATTTCTCATGATCCCTTACTGTTTTTAAGAGACCTCTTTTTTCAGGGTCACTGACTGTGATCCTATCTTCTTTATCTGAAATTCTATCTTCGCAATCTTTTATTCTGTTGCATACACTTTCAACAGAGTTTTTAATCTCCTGGATATCTGTTTGAATCTGTTGTATGGATTCCATTTCTTTCCTCTTTTGGGCATTCATTGTTTCCATTTCTTTCTTATGCTGAGTCTTCATGCCTTCTATCATAGTCTTGAGCTCATCTATTTTTTTGTCAGTTTCTGCTCTAGAGTCTCGAATCATGACTTCTATTTTGCTCATCATCTCTGTGGTTAACTGGGAAATTATTTCTGATTTGAATTTTTCTAGAGCCTGATTGATCTGTTTTGTTACCTCCTGTGCTATGGGTCCAGGTTGTCCTGTTGGTTCACTACCAGACTTTTCATCTTCATTTGTCCTACTATTTGCCATTGTTGAACTGGAAATCTGTTTTTGTGTCTTGCTTAAGTGTTTTCTCATTTTTATTTTTATTTTTGGGTTGTCCTTCTTTAATTTCTGAGTATTACTTAAATCTTCCTAATATAGTTGCATTTTAGCTTTTGAGTTTCTAATGACTCATAGACATCCTCATTTTCATAATATCAGAGAAAACAACTCTTTAAATCAATCACAACCCTTTATCGCAATTGCTACATTCAGCAGCCCTGTAGGATCAGGCACAGCTTGCCAACTGACCACTTGTGGTAGTCATTGATGTATCACGTTTACCTCATGTGAATTAAATTAATTTCAAGAAGCAGCCCATAGTATATTTGCAGTGAATATGCTTTTCAATATGGCATCTTTACCATTTAGGATGGGGGTTAGACTTAGAACGTGAGGATTAGATAAGTGAAAGAATTTGAGCAGGTTTGAAGTGAATCCTGAGAATGTAGAATTACCTTACTATCTTTACAAAGCTATTAACTTTAGGGGGGATAGAGATAGTGTAGGAATAAGGAGAAGAATATATCCCCTTAACAATAACGAGTGCTTGCCTTCCCTTGAAGGTACTGAGCCATGAGTGAGGTAAAATTACTGGAGAAAAGAACATAAAGAGAAAACCCTCCTAAAGAGAAAAAGTAATAAAAGAAGAAATCTGAGTTAGGGCAGGAGCCGGAATAACAAGGGAGATGAGGAATAATATGGTGGAGCAAGAAAATGAGTTGGAGAGAGAGGACAGAAAAAAGAAAGAAATTTTAGGGTGGAATGAGGAAAAGAAAAAAGAGAGAGAGAAAAAAAAGAATTTGAAGAGCCTCTTTCAGACTGTCTCTGTTCTCATATTATACCACATGTACAGCCATATGCATAACCGAATCCCCTAGTCTCAACTAGCAAATGGCAGTTCCCCACGACTGAGACTGAACACAGTCCACAAGGCCTATCTTGAGTTTCCCTACCCTCAGTGTTGAACTCCACTCAGTTCTATTACAGGTTTCCCCTGCCCTTTCTTTAAAGATGTTCAAATTTGGGAGCTCAGAAAACTACCCTTCATGAGAACCTATGGCTCTGCAGAGTTGATCTTAGGACTGGCCCAATCAGGAGGTTTGAGAACGGGGGGTAGGTCATGGGGATGTTTCAAGAGCGCCTGCGCAGCTACCTTCCTCACTGGGTCTGATGTTGTGCAGTCCGGGAGGTCCCGCACCCGCTGGTTGATCTCAGGCAGGCAGGCAGCTGAAGAGACCCCCTCCGGGGTCTTTGCGTCCTTACTGGGTCTGATGTCACTCAGTCTGGGAGGTCACACACCCGCCAGATGATCTCAGGCCGGCAGGCAGCTGAAGAGACCTCCTCCGAGGTCTTTGGGTCCTTACTGAGTCTGATCTCATTTATCTGTTTTGTTACTTCCTGTTCTACCTGTTCAGGGTGTCCAGACGGTTGACTGTCAGACTTTTCACCTCGTTTCCCACAGAGTTTACCTGGGTTGAGGTGGAAGTCTGTGTTTGTATCTTTTTAAAATGTCTTCTCATTTCTGTTTTTGTTGTTGGTACTGTCCTTGTTTAGTTCCTTGGTTAATACGTTAGTCTTTCAGATATAACTGATCTTTAAGTTTTGAGTCTCTAATGACTCTGAGGCAATCTCATTTTCATTTTACCAGGGAGGACAAATGATTAGATCAATCACAACACCTTAGCCCAAGTGATACAGCCAGCAACACAATAGTATCAGGCACAGCTTAGGAAATGACAATTTGTGGTAGTTATTAATCTATCAGATTTAATTATGTGAATTAAATGAAAATCAGGAACCAGCCCAAAATATGTTTATAGTGAATAAAGTCTTCAATATAACAACTTTACCCTTCATCATGGGGACTTAGAAAGTGTTTGGAAGGGAGGAATAGATGGATAGGATGGGGAAAATTTAGAAGTGAGGTCAGATCACACAAACTCTAGGAATCTGTTGAAGAGAAGAGGTGAAAACAACAAAATATACACAAGAACAGAGCAAACTAACAGCCATAGGGAGGCTATAAACTGTAATCACTTTCAAAACTAATGACAAAGAACAGGAGAAAGATAAGAAAAGGAAAATAAAGAAAATAAATTTGAATTAGGATAGGAACAGGAGCAAAAAGAGAGAGAAATGAAATCATGGTTGGAGAGAGAGAGAAATGATAGGAAAAAGATTAAAAAATGAAAAATATTTCAGAAAAGATAATGATAGATCAAATTAGTAAAAATGATTAAAGATAAAAGAAAAATATTACTTTGAAAATAAAAAATACAAATAGTAAAACAGGGCCTCCTTCAGGGTATGCCTCTTTCTGTTTTTAATTTTATTGAGTTTATTGGTACATTTTAGGGATACACTACAGTTACATTCATTGTTGGGATCATGTACCTTTACATGGCAAGTCTTGATTCTCATTTTTTCCCCTTACCTCTGCCCTGCCTTCACCCCCTCCTCCCCTCCCCATCTACAAACACTTTATTTTCATCTTTTCATTCTCTCATATTTTTTTCTTTTCCCTTTTTGTTCTTCCCCTATGTATCACACCTTCCCTACACCTTTAGCTCTTTTCTTCAAATTTCTAAATGTCAGTAATCTTATTAGAATCTTATGCATTGTTGCAGAATATTCACACCAGGTAAACTATTTGGTATTTACACATGTGTGACTTATTTATTTCATTTAGGAGTATATATTCAATATGTATCCATTTTCCTATGAATGAATCTATTCTGTCGCTCTTTATGGCTGAGTAATACTCCATTTTATAGAAAAACCACAACTTCTTTATCCAGTTTCCAACGGATGGGCAAATAGGTTGTTTCCAAGTTTTAGCTATCACAAACTGTGCTGCTATAAACATGGGTGCACATACTTCTCTGTGATATGATTCTTTTAGTTCTCTTGGAAGGATACCCAGCAGAGGGATGGCTGGGTCAAATGGAACCTCCAGTCCAAGCTCTTTGAGGAATCTCCATATTGATTTCCATAGTGGTTGCACTAGTCTGCACTCCCACCAACAATGGAGGAGGATTCCTTTCTCCCCACAACCCCGCCAACATTTGTTATTGTGTGATTTCTTGATAGCAGCCATTCTTTGTGGGGTGAGGTGGAATCTCAGTGTTGTTTTCATCTGCATCTCTCGAATGACCAGTGATGTGGAACATTTTTTCATATATTTTCTTGCTGCTTTCACTTCTTTGTATGAGAAATGTCTGTTCATTTCGGATGCCCATTTTTGGATCGGGTCTTTATATTTGGGGGGACTGATTGTTTTGAGTTCTTTATATATCCTTGATAATAGTCCTTTGTCTGAGGTACAGCTGGTAAAAATTTTTTCCCACATTGTAGATTGTCTCTTAGTTCTGCTAATGGTTTCTTTTGAAGTACAGAAGCTTTTTAGTAAGATGAGATCCCAGTTGTTGATTCTTTCTGCTAGTTCCCGTGCTACTGAGGATTTGTTCATAAAGTCTTTTCCTATACCAATGTCTTCCAGAGTTCTGCCTAACTTACTTTCCAGCAAGTTTAATGTTTCTGTTTTAATATTTAGATCTTTAATCCATTTGGATTTTAATTTAGTGCATGGCGAAAGATAAGGGTCTAATTTTAATCTGTGACAGGTTGATATCCAGTTTTTCCAACACCATTTATTAAAGAGGCTATCTTTCCTCCACTGAGGATGGTGAGCTCCTTTGTCGAAGATGAGGTAGCTGAGTACATCTGCATTTGTTTTTGTGTCTTCCAGTCTGTTCCATTGATCCTCAGGCCTATTTCTTTGCCAGTACCATGCTGATTTTATCACAGTGGCTTTGTAGTATAGTTTCAAATTGGGAATTGTTACACCTGGTGCCATGTGACTGTTGCCTATAATGGCTTTTGCTATTCTAGGTCTCTTGTGGTTCCAAATGAATTTTTGGATTCTTTTTTCTAGTTCTGTGAAATATAGTGTTGGAATTTCAATTGGCATTGCATTGAATGTATATAGCAGTTTCGGTAGTATGGCCATTTTCACTATGTTGATTCTTCCTACCCAGGAGCAGGGGATATCTTTCCATTTTTTTATATCCTCTTCGATTTCTTTTTTCAGAGTGCTGTAGTTTTCAGTGTAGAGATCTTTTGTTTCTTTTGTTAGATTGATTCCTAGATACTTCATTTTTTTGGATGCTATTGTAAAAGGAATTTTTTCCCTTATTTCTCTTTCTGTCTGTCTGTTATTTGTGTATAGAAAGGCTATTGATTTTTGGGTATTCACCTTGTATCCAGATACTTTACTGAATCTGTCAATTAAGTCTAGAAGTTTTTTGGTGGAGTTTTTTGGATCTTCAATGTAGAGTATCATATCATCAGCAAATAATGATAGTTTAACTTCTTCCTTTCCTATCTTTATTGCTTTAATTTCTTTCTCTTGTCTAATTGCTGTGGCTAATGTTTCCAGAACTATATTGAAGAGAAGTGGCGATAGTGGGCATCCTTGTCTTGTTCCTGATTTTAACATGAAGGTTTTCAGTTTTTGGCCATTCAATATGATGTTGGCTGATGGTTTTTCATAAATAGCCTTTATTAAATTGAGGTATAGACCATCTATTCCAATTTTTTGCAGGGTTTTTATCATGAATGGGTGTTGAATTTTATCAAATGCTTTTTCTGCATCTATTGAGAGGATCATATGGTTTTTGTCCTTGACTTTGTTAATATAATGTATTACATTCACTGACTTTCGTATGTTGAACCACCCTTGCATCTCTGGAATAAATCCGACTTGGTCATGATGGATGATCTTCTTAATAATCCTCTGTATTCTGTTTGCTAGTATCTTATTAAGGATTTTTGCATCTATATTCATTAAGGAGATTGGTCTGTAGTTCTCCTTTTTGGTTGTATCTTTCTCTGGTTTGGGAATCAGAGTGATACTTGCTTCCAGGAATGAATTTGGAAGTATAGCTTCTCTTTCAATTTCATTGAAAAGTTTGAAGAGTAATGGTAGTAGTTCTTCTCTAAATGTCTTGTAAAATTCAGCAGTGAATCCATCAGGGCCTGGGCTTTTCTTTGTTGGTAAGTTTTTAATTACATTTTCAATTTCACTGATTGTGATTGGGGTGTTTAAAATGTTTTTATCTTCTTCGTTCAACTTTGGTAATTCATAAGTATCTAGAAATCTGTCCATTTCTTCTGTGTTTTCCATTTTATTAGAGTACAGGTTCTCAAAGTAGGTGTTCATGATCCTCTGGATTTCTTTCGGATCTGTTGTGACTTCGCCTTTTTCATTCCTAATTGCATGGATCTGAGCCTTTTCTTTCCTTTTTTTGATAAGATTAGCTAAGGGTTTGTCAATTTTATTTATTCTTTCAAAAAACCAGCTCTTTGTTTCATTTATTTTTTGTATCGTTTTCTTAATTTCAATTGCATTGATTTCTGCTCGGATCTTTATAATTTCCTCTCTTGTTCGAGCTTTGGGTTTTTCTTGCTCTTGTTTTTCTAGGAGTCTAAGTTTCATCGTTAAGTTGTTTATTTGAGCCCGCTCTGTTTTCCTAGTGTGGGCATTCAATGTTATGAATTTTCCACGTAGAACTGCTTTCATTGTGTCCCAAAGATTCCTGTATGTTGTATTGGCATTCTCATTTATTTGTAAAAACTGTCTAATTTCTTCTTTAATTTCCTCTGTAATCCATTGATTGTTTAGGAGAGTGTTGTTCAGTTTCCATGTGCTTGTGAAGTTTCTATAGTTTCTTGTGCTATTGATGTCTAGTTTGATTGCACTATGATCTGATAATAAACAGGGGATGACTTCAATTTTTTTGCATTTATTTAGACCTGTTTTGTGAGCCAGTATGTGGTCTATTTTGGAGAATGATCCATGTGCAGCCGAAAAGAATGTATATTCTGGTTTTTGGGGGTGGAATACTCTATAAACATCTATTAAGTCCATGTGTTCCAAAGCTTGGTTCAGTTCTATTATTTCATTGTTGATTTTCTGCCTAGTAGATCTGTCAATTTGTGATAGTGGGGTATTTAAATCCCCCACTACAATTGTATTAGTGCTTATTTGGTTTTTCATGTTACTTAATATTTGTTTTATATAGTTGGGGGCATTTATATTTGGTGCATATATGTTTATGATTGTCAGCTCTTCCTCTTGAATTGTTCCCTTTACAAGGATGTAGTGTCCTTCTTTGTCTCTCTTAATGAGTTTTGGTTTGAAATTTACTTTATCTGAGAATAAGATTGCTACCCCTGCTTTTTTCTGGACTCCTGACGCATGGAGAATTGTTTTCCATCCTTTCACTTTCAGTCTATGGACTTCCTTTTGCACTAGGTGTGTTTCTTGTATACAACATATTGTTGGATTTTGCTTCTTAATCCATTCTGCCAATCTGTTTCTCTTGATTGGTGAATTGAGGCCATTAACATTGATGGTTACAACTGATATATTTTGACTTATTCTTGTCATGTTTTTGTCCATTTGTTGACTCTTTTTACTTTTTCTCCCATCTCCTTTTAGTTTCTTGCCTTGCCTATTTGATTTGGTCTGTTGGGCCTCATGTTATTGTGAATTTCGTTGTCCTTTTCTAGGATATTGTTTAGAATTCCTTGCAGTGCTGGTTTGGTGTTCATGAAATTTCTCAGGTGCTCTTTGTCGTGGAAGTATTTTATTTCCCCATCTATTTTGAAAGAGAGTTTTGCAGGATACAAAAGTCTAGGTTGGAGATTCTTTTCTTTTAGGACTTGGAATACCTCACTCCAGGCTCTCCTTGACCTAAGGGTTTGTGTTGAAAAGTCTGCTGTGATTCTAATGGGCTTCCCTTTGCATGTGATTTGTTTCTTTTCTCTTACTGCTTGTAGTATTTTGTTTTTCTGTTGGATTTCTGGAATCTTGATTATTATATGTCTAGGTGTAGATTTTTTTTGATCGTGGCTAGTTGGGGTTCTATATGCCTCACTTATCTGTATGTCTAATTCTTCCCTTCTGTTTGGGAAGTTTTCTGTCATTAATTCTGTGAAGAGCTTTTTTATATCATTTGTGTTTTCTCCTGTTTTTTCATGAATTCCTATCAGTCTTATGTTATTTTTCTTTGTATCGTCTAGGAGTTGTTGGATTGATTTCTCATGATCCCTTACTGTTTTTAATAGACCTCTTTTTTCACGGTCACTGACTGCTATCCTATCTTCTATATCTGAAATTCTATCTTCGCAATCTTTTATTCTGTTTCGTACACTTTCAATAGAGTTTTTAATCTCCTGGATATCTGTTTGAATCTGTTTTATGGATTCCATTTCTTTCCTCTGTTGGGCATTCATTGTTTCCATGTCTTTCTTATGCTGAGTCTTCATGGCTTCTATCACAGTCTTGAGCTCATCTATTTTTTTCTCAGTTTCTGCTCTAGAGTCTCGAATCATGACTTCTATTTTGCTCATCATCTCTCTGGCTAGCTGGGAAATTATTTCTGATTTGAATTTTTCTAGAGCCTGATTGATCAATTTTGTTACCTCCTGTGCTATGGGTCCAGGGAGTCCTGTTGGTTCACTATCAGACTTTTCATCCTCATTTGTCCTACTATTTGCTATTGGTGAACTGGATATTTGTTTTTGTGTCTTGCTTAAGTGTTTTCTCATTTTTATTTTTATTGTTGGGTTGTCCTTCTTTAATTTCTGGGTATTACTTAAATCTTCCTAATATAGTTGCGTTTTAGCTTTTGAGTTTCTAATGACTCATAGACATTCTCGTTTTCATAATATCAGAGAAAACAACTCTTTAAATCAATCACCACTCTTTGTCCCAATTGATACATTCAGCAGCCCAATAGGATCAGGCACAGCTTGCCAACTGACCACTTATGGTAGTCATTAATGTATCACCTTTAACTCATGTGAATTAGATTAATTTCAAGAAGCAGCTCATAGTATGTTTGCAGTGAATATTCTTTTCAATATGGCATCTTTACCATTTAGGATGGGGGGTTCGACTTAGAACAAGAGGATTAGATAAGTGAAAGAATTAGAGCAGGTTTGAAGTGAATCCAGAGGTTGTAGAATTACCTTACTATCTTTACAAAGCTATTAAGTTCAGGGGGGATAGAGAGAGTGCAGGAATAAGGACAGGAATATATCCCCTTAACAGTAACAGGCGCTTGCCTTCCCTTGAAGGTACAGAGCCATGAGTGAGGTAAAATGACTGGAGAAAAGAACATAAAGAGAAACCCGTCCTAAAAACAAAAAATAAAAAAAGAAGTCTGAGTTCTTCAGGAACTGGAATAAAAAGGGAGATGAGGGACACTATGGTGGAGCAAGAGACTGAGTTGGAGAGACAGGACAGAAAAAAGAAAGAAATTTTAGGGTGGAAAGAGGAAAAAAGAGACAAGAGAGAGGGAAAGAAAAAGAATTTGAAGGTCCTCTTTCAGGCTATCTCTGATCTCATATTATACCACATGCACAGTCATATGCGGAACCCAATCCCCTGGTCTTAGCTAGCCAATGGCTGTTCCTCACGACTGAGACTGAACACAATCTACAAGGCCTAACTTTAGTTTCCTTACCCTCAGGGTTGAACTCCACTCAGTTCTATTACAGGTTTCCCCTGCCCTTTCTTTAAAGATGTTCAAAGTTGGGAGCTCAGAAAACTACCCTTCATGGGAACGTATGCCTCTGCAGTGTTGGTCTAAGGACTGGCCCGATCAGGAGTGTTGAGAACGGGGGGGAGTGTCATGTGGGTGTTTCAAGGGCGCCCACGCGGCTACCTTCCTTCCTGGTCTGTTGTCGCGAATGCCGGGATCTCCCGCGCAGGCCGGGAGCTCGCGCGCACACCGCCAGGTGGTCGCAGGCAGGCAGGCAGACAGGGAGCTGAGGAAACCCCCTCCGGGGTCTTTGGGGCCTTCCTGGTCTGTTGTGGCACAGGCCTGGAGCTCCCGTGCAGGCCGGGATCTCGCACACATGCCGCCCGGTGGTCGCAGGCAGGCAGGCAGACAGGCAGCTGAGGAAACCCCCTCCGGGGTCTTTGGGGCCTTCCTGGTCTGTTCGGGTATGCCTCTTTTGACAGAATAGACAGTGTAGGCAGGAGTGTGCAGATTTAAGTTAATTAGTCTCAGCAAGCCAGCAGCTGTCCCCTGAGGTTCAGGCTGATTTCTCACTGCAAGGCCTAAATTGAGATCTCCTGCTGGGTTGAAGCCTGCAAGATTCTACTGTAGGTTCTAGCTGTCTTTCCCCTGAAGTTGTACCAGGTTCCTATGTGATGTGCTGGTCCTTCCAATTTACCAAATGTGGTGGTGTGGTGTGCCTTTATCATCAAGATTTTCTTCACTTTTCCAGTGGTCTTCAATTTTCATCTGGGAGCTTTAGAAAGGCCCTATTTCTCTTGTTCACACATGGTTTTTGGGGGCATGGACACCACTGTGTTGTTGCCCACTCAGCTGGGCTCCTCTGTTGTGCTGGGCTGAAGGGGTGAGCCTAGCAGAGGGACTCACACAGCTTCTGTGTACCTCTGTTGCTCTGCACTGAAGAGGCAGGCACACCAGAGGGTCACAAGCTGCTGACATATCACATCATATTTGTATTTATTGTCCCTTCTCTCTTTCCTCCTCACCTTTCCCTTCCTCACCCCACTTCTCCAGATATCTTTCCTATTTGCAAAGGATCCATCTGCCTGATTGTATTTGTTATTGAATATTTATTTTCTGCTTTAACTTATTTATACTTGGGTTTCTCATATAAAATAAATAATTGCTATTTAAGCTGTGTGTTTATTTCACTTAAAATTATGATCTCAAGATCTACCCATTTTCCTACAAATGATTCAAATTTATCTCACTTATGGCAGAACAGTATTCTATTATATATAAATGCCACATTTTCTTTATCCATTCATCTGCTGGTGGAAGTATAGACTGCTTCCAATATTTAGGTTATATGAGTTGTGCAACTATAAGCAGGAATATGCATGTACCACTGTAACATGATGTCTTTTACTCTTTGGGAAGATACCTAGAAGGGGAATAGCTGGGTTGAATAGAATTACTAGTATTAGTCTTTTGAATAATCTCTATCTTGATTTTCATAGTGATTGTACAAAATTCCACTCCCATCAAAAATCTAGAAGTGCTGCTTTTTAACTTGCAATTTCAGCAACATTTGTTCTTGTTTGATGTATTGTGAATATACATTTCTCTTGGAGTTAGGTGAAATCTCAGTGTTGTTTTAATTTTCATGTCTCTAATCACTAGTGATATTGAACATATGTTCAAGTACTTACTAGCCATTTCTATTTTTTCACCTGAGAATTATTTATTCATTTCAAATGCCCATTTTCTGAGCAGAGGTCTAAGTTTTGAAGTTCTTTATACATTTTATATATCAATCTTCTGTGTGAGGAGTAGTTGTCAAATTGTTTTCTTATTCAGCAAGATTTCTCTTCACTCTATTTCCTTGCTGTGCAGATGCTTTTTAAATTTTTCATAGTCCTATTTTTAAATTTTTATGCACTTTGCATTTGGATAAAGAGCCTTTCTACCTGAAGCTTCCAGATATTTTATCTTCAGCAGATTTTTTTCTGTTTTAATACTCAGATCTGTGATTCATTTTGATTGTTGCTTAGCAGTATACTGTCATAGAGATCTAGATTCATTTTTCTGAATTTATGTAACCTGTTTTTCTGGCACCAATTATTTTTTAATTGAATTTAATGGTACATTCTAGGTATACAGTACAGTTACATTCATTACTGGGATCTTGTACCTTTACATGACAGGTCTTGGCTCTCCTTTTTTCCCCTTGTCCCCACCCTCCCTTCGCCCCCTCCTCCCCTCCCCACCTACAAACACTTTAATTCTATTTTTACATTTTCTCACATTTTTTTCCCTTTCCCTTATTCCCCTTCCCCTATGTCTATGGCCATAACCCCCTGAATGCTCCCGATCTTGTCTGGCACCAGTTATTGAAAAGACTATCTTTCCTACAGCATATATTTTATGTATTTGGAGCCTCATTATCAAATATCATATGCTTAATGGGTGTAGGGCTGATTCTTCATGTCCTATTTTGTTCTAGTGATGCTCATATCTATTTCATTCCTCCTACCATGCTTTTATCTTTGTAGCTTTTAATATAATATGAAATTCAGTATTGTAATGAATCCTGCTTTTCTCTTGCTGCCCAGGATTGATTTTTGTTACTCTGTCTTTTTTGTCCATAGGAATTTTAGAATTTCTGTGTGAGGAACTCTATTTTGATTGAGATGGCATGACATCTATATATTACTTTTTGTAGTATGGCCAATTTTACTATATCACTTCTGCATATCCTGAAATAGGAGATATCTTTCCATTTCCTGTTGCCCACTTTTCATGATAGAGGTCTTTCCACTTCTTTCATTAGGTTAATTTCTAATTATTTATATATTTTGATCTCATTGAAAATGGCATTGTTTTCCTAATTTCTTTTTTTATGGGTTAATTATTGGTGCACAGAAAATCTGGATTTCATCAGTGTTCATTGATTTCACCTTTTTCACTTCCAATTGCCTTGCTATGGATCTTTTCTTTCCTTTTTTTAGTAAGTTAGGCTTAGGGTTTGTCCATTTTTTATACTCTCAAAGAACCAAGTTTTTAATCTATTGACTCCTGTATTTTTAGTGTCAATTTCATTAATTTTTTCTCTGATCTTTATAATTTCCTTTATTGTACTAGCTTTGTATTTAGACTTGTAGTTTTTCTATTTTCTAGGATTTTGATGTGTACCATTAACTTATTGTTTTTATAATATGATAATTAACAGCAATGAGCTTACAAGATGAAAGGACTGCTTTTACTGTGTTACACAGATTCTGGTATGTTGTACTGAAAATATAGCTTGATTAAATAATTATTTAATCTGCTAGTGTCTACAAATTTTCTTTTGCCATTCACTTCTACTATCAGTGTACTAGGATCTGATAATATACTGAAATAAATTCAACTTTTTGGTATTCTGTAAAACTAGCTTTATGGACAAGTTGAAAAAGTTCCATGTGCTACAAAGAATATATATTTTCTTATTGGTAGGAGCATTCTGTGTGTGTGTGTGTGTGTGTGTGTGTGTGTGTGTATCTATATACATATAAATTTATTGGGAGGTATGATTAAATTCTGATAACTGTGTTGATTTTTGTCTAGTTGGTCTGTCTATTGATAAAAGTGGAATACTGAGGTCTTCACTATGATTGTGTTGATGTATAATGCCTCTTTTATGACAAGTTGAGTTTGTTTTATGAAGTTGAGTGCATTGGTATTTGTTTTATATATATTACTAATTGTTACATCTTTCCATTTAATTTTTCATTTAGGTAACACATAGCAATCATCTTTGCCTCTTCTGATTAGTATTGGCTTGAAGTGTACTTTGTCTCAAAATGGAAGAGCTAATCTTGCTTGCTTTGAGACCCTTATTGCATGGAATATTGTTTTACATTTGTTAAAATGTACTAAATTTTTTTGGATTAAATGCTGCATGTCTTTTGAATGCACAATGTCATTGAGTTCTGGTTTTTTATTCGCTCTGCCACTCTACACCTTTTCAAAAATTAATTTTATTGGTACATTTTAGGTATACAACATAATGACATTCGTCATTGGAAATTTGTAACATATATAATCTAGCTTGGTTCTTGTTTTTTCCCCATCCCTCTGCCCTCCCTTCAACCCCTCCTCCCCTCCCAATTTGTAAAGACTGTGTTTCCATTTTTTTTCCTTTTCATATTAATTCCATTAGGTACTTTCCTTTCCCCAATCCCCCTCACTCCCTCCCCTTTTGGACTTTTTCCTCCTATTTCACAGTATCTGTTATGCCTTTTGACCCTTATTTAGAATTTCAGTTTCTCATACCAGAGAAAGTATTTTGTATTTAAACATGTGTGTCCTATTTAGTTCACTTGAGTATCACCTCAATGTGCATCCATTTACCTATAAATGTCTCTAATTTATCATTATTTATGTTGGTGTAGTACTCCATTTTATATTTTATTTCTTTTTTCAGTCTCCAGTTGATGCGCAACTGAACTGTTTCCATATTTTAGCTATTATACATTGTGCTGCTATAAAGATGGGTTGACATATATCACTGTGGTACAATCCTTTTAATTCACTTTCATTTTCACTGAAAAATTTAAATAGTTGTGTCAGTACTTCTTCTCTAAATGTCTTGTAGAATTCAGCAACAAATCCAGCAGGGCCTGGTCTTTCATTAGGTTGGTGAGTTTTCAATTTCATTGATTGATATTGGGTTGTTTAGAATTTTTAGGTCTTCTTTCAACTTTGGTAATTCTTGCATATCTAGGAATCTGTCAATTTTTTCTGTGTTTTCCATCTTCTTGGCATATAGGTTCTGGAAGTAGGTACAGATGATCCTCTGGATTTCTGCTGGGTCCATTGTAATTTCACCATTTTAGCTACTAATTGCTTGCATTTGGGTCCTTTGTTTTTTGGATAAGATTGGCTAAGGATTTGCCAATTTTGTTTATTCTTTTGAACAACCAACTCTTTATTGCATTGATTTTTTTATATTGTTCTTAGTCTTCATTGCATCGATTTTTGCTCTGACATTCATAATTTCAACTCTTGTATGAGCTTTGGGTTTATCCTTCTCTTCCTTTTCTAGGAATTTAAGGTTCAGTAACAGATTGTTTATTTGTGCTTTCTCTGTTTTCCTAATATGAGTATTCATTGCAATGAATTTCCCTCATAAGACTGCTTTCATTGTGTCCAATAGATTCCAATATGCTGTATTGGCTTTACCATTTAATTGTAGAAGCTGTCTAATGTGTTATTTAATTTCCATGTGTTTGTGAAATATGTGTGGTTTCTTAAGCTATCAATCTCCAGTTTAATTGCCTTGTGGTCTGATAATATACAGGGGATAACTTCAATTCCTTTGCATTTATTTAAACATGTTCTGTGATTCTGTGAGCTAGCATGTGGTCTATTTTGGAGAATCACCAGTGTGCAGCTGAAAATAATGTATATTCTGATTTTGTTGGGTGGAACACACTGTAGACATCAACTAGGTCCATTTTTTCTAGGACTTGGTTCAGTTTTGTTATTTCATTGCTGATTTTTTGTCTAGATGATCTGGCTATTTGTGTCAGTGGAGTATTAAGGTCCCTCACTACAACCGTATTAGTGTTTATTTTGTTTTTCATATCCATTAAAATTTTTTTGGTATAGTTGGGGGCACTAGTATTTGCTGCATATATATTTATGTTTGTCATTTCTTCCTCTTGTATTGTTTCATTTGCAAGGATGTTGTGGCCTTCTTTGTACCTAATTAGTGTTGGTTTGAAATGTATTTGATCTGCAAAGAGGGTAGCTACTTCTGTTTTTTGGGGGGTTCCTGTTGAGTGCAGTATTTTTTTCCACCCTTGAACATTCAGTCTATGAATTTCTTTTTGAAGTAGGTGTGTTTCTTGTATGCAGCATATTGTTGGATCTTGCTTCTTGACCCATTCCACCAGTCTATTTCTTTTGATTTGTGAATTTAAACCATCAACATGATGGTTATAATTGACATATTTTGATTCATCCTTTTCCTAATCTTTTTCTATGGTGGGATTCTCTGCCTTTGCATTTAATTTCTTCTCTTATTGGATGGATTCATTCTGCTCAACTTCCTGGGGTTGTGATCCTTACTGTGTTCTCCTAGGATGTTCTTTGAAAGTATTTTGGAGTGCTGGTTTTGTATTCATGAAGTACCTCAAATATTCTTTGTCATGCAAGTATCTTATTTCTTCATCAATTTTGAAAGATAGTTTTGCATAGTACATCAATCTGTGTTGGAGGTTTTTTTCCTTTAGGACTTGAAATACATCACTCCAAGCTGTCCTTGCCTTCATGGTTTTTGTTGAGAAGTCTGCTGTGATTCTGATGGGCTTTCATTTGTATGTTTTTTTTTTTCTTTAACCGCTTATAGAATTCTGTTGTTTTGGGTTTCTGGAATCTTAACTAATATATGCCTGGTGTAGATTTTTTTCTATTGTTTATTGTACATTTTAGGTATACAGTATAATGACATTCATCATTAGATATTTGTACCTTTACATAATCTATCCTGGTTCTCATTTTTCCCCATTGCCCTGCCCTTCCTTCAATCCATTTTTTTTTCATTTTCTCATATTTTTAAAATTAGTTTTATTGGTACATTTAAGGTATACAGCATAATGACATTCATCATTAAAAATTTGTGCCTTTACATAATCCATAATCTTGTTTTTTTATTTTAATTTAATTTTTTTTTCAGTACCAGGGATAAAACTCTGGTCCTTGTGCTTGTGAGGCAGGCAGCAGAGCCACTGAGCTAAATCCCTGGCCCTTAGTTTTTATTTTTTTCCCTATTCCCCTGCCTTCCCTTTGCCCCTACATCCCTCCCTGTCTAAAAAGACTTTTCTCCAGTTTTTATTTTTCTCATTTTAATTCCATTCCCTTCTTTCCTTTCCCCAACTCATTATACTTCCTCTTCTCCTTTGGAACTTTTCTTCCTATTTCAGGTGTAGATTTTCTTTTTATCTTGGGTAATTGGAATCTTATATACCTCACCTATCAGTATTTCAAGTTCTTTTACCCTGCTTGGGAAGTTTTCTGCCATTACTTTTGTGAACAGTTTTTTTTTTTTTTAATGTCATTTGCACTCTCTCCACTTTCTTCATTGACTTCAGTTAGTCTTATGTTCTTCTTTGCATCATCTATCAGCTGCTGGACTGATTGCTTATAGTCCCTTACTATTTTTAAGAGATTTTTTTCTTTTCCTGGTCACTAATTGCAATCCCGTTTTCTATATCTAATATTCTTTCTCACATTGGCTCATTCTGCTGCATAAAGTATTGGTGGACTTTTTAATCTCCTATAAATCAGTTTGCATCAGTTTTATGGATTCCATTTATTTCCTATGTTGGGGTTCCATCATGTTCCTCAGCTCCTCTATGTTTTAAATCCATATCTGCTGTAGAATTATTAATCTGCCTAACACCTATGGGTTGCTTTACTGCCTGCCTGTGAGCAGGAATACCTGCTGATGCAGCTGCCTGCCTAGATCCAGCATACCTTTGTCTGTCTCAGTATCCGGCTTGCCTAAGTTAATATGGAGAGGGGAGGTACAATGTAATTGAGACAGCACCAGTTTCTCAGTTAACTTTTACCAGAGACCTCTTACTGAAACCTCTGACAACAGCATAAACAACAACATCACCTCTATATTTTCCTTCTCCAAAACCAGACACCTTGTGACCTGGGTGTCCTTTACCCACAGTCCTTTTTGGTCACTCTCCTCAGAGTAACTCTCTGTAATCCATGAACTTGATTCTGTTACAGGGTTCCCTGTCTTAACAATTCCCAGCAGCGTGCTAGGTTCTTCCCTGTGGACACTTACCTGCAGATGTAGGGAGGATAGAAGATGTGGACAGAATTCCTGTTATATGGGGGAATGAACAGGAAAGTAATTATTTCTTGGTCGGTCTAACCCAGAGATAGTGAACCTTTTAGAGTGTTCAATAACAAACAGCCTGCTGCAGTACACATGCCATAGGTTCACCACTACTGAGATACTAGCTTTTACTTTCACCAGGATTTTGCCATCCCCAAACTTAGCTCATTCTATCTGTTATAACCTCCAAGCCACAGTGCTCTAAGTACTCAGATTCTTAGAGTGATACATTTATGTTCAAATTCCAGAGGGCCTGTTGGTGTTGTCTCATATACCACTTTCTGGATATCTCTTCAAAGCACTTCCTTGAAGTATCTCCATCACAGTGATTCCTTTCTTGGTGGGGGACTTTAGCGTGACTGTGATCCTGTGAAATCAGCCAGGCTTCGTGAAACTCTCACAAGATGCCAGTTATGCTGGACATGGAGTGTAAGGGGTGCAGCAATCTACAAGTCCAGCTTCTTTCTTGAATTTCTGTTCACATTGGATTTTAGTGTAGGTATATGATCTTTTCATTTACCCTCTCTTACCTGGCTTTCTCTGCAGCCTTTCCTCAAGGTTCTTTTATTTTTTGCCCTTGGCAGGATTGAGAGTCTAATCTCCTGGTGCTACTTCTTACCCAGCCATGATGATAATCTCTCTGTATTTTCATTCTATTAATGTTTCCAAGAATAAACTGAAGAAATTACTTCTTAAAAAAACAAGAAAAGAAAAAAATGGAAACAAAGTATTTGTAAATAAGGAAAGGTGATGTGGGTGAAGGGAGGGTAGGGGAATGGGGAAAAATAAGAACCAAGATATATCATGTGAAGGTACAAGATTCCAATAATGAATGTAACTGTATTGTATACCTAAAATGTAGCAGTAAACTTAATTGGAAAAAATTAGTGAAAATACTGGAAAAGGTGATTCTCAAACTTACCTAATTTTCTATCAAAATATGTTTGTTAAAGTTCCATATAAAGGAGCTGGAGATGTAGCTCAAGGGCAATGCATCTGCCTAGTGAGTGCAGGTCCTCACTTCTATTCCCAGTATTGGAAAAAGAAGCTCTACATAAATATAATATTTTATCTGCAAAAAATGTATTTGAAAAGGTAATCTAATTCAGGTTTTGTTATTTTCTTTAATTAAAAGATTTTGATAAATATATGCAGATCCCAGTAAGAGGCTTGTGTGGATCACAGCAGCATAGCTGCAGGCACTTAAAGCTAAGGCTTCACCTCAACCCCAGCCCCCTTAGGCCCACAAGCCCTAGCCAAAGGCCCACAAGGAAAAGAGTTGCACAGATGCACAAGCAACAGCCTGAGGCCTGCCCCCATACCATTAATAACTAAGTTCGGACCCTAGCCCCAAGCCTGCCCAGACACCAATTGGGGTGCTCAGCCCCTAGCCAAAGGCACTACCAGATGAAAGCTATGTGTGTGTGGGTGTCTTGGCCAGAGACACATGTAGATACTATCCCAAGTGTGTACCTGCCCCAGCTGGAAGCAGCAGCTGTGAGATGATACAGAGAATAATAACATAAGACTGACCAGAGTCAATGAAGAAACAGGAGAGAGTGCAAATGACATAAAAATACTGCTTACAGAAGTAATGGAAGGAAATTTCCCAAGCTAGGGAAAAGAAGTTGAAATACTGAAAACTGAGGTATATAGGACTCCAGGTAGCCATGGTAAAAAAAAAAAAAATCTACATCTAAGCATACAGTAGTTAAGATTCCAAAAATCCAATAGTAGTTAAGATTGCAGAAACCCAACAGAAGAAAAAAATTCTACAAGCAGTTAGAGAAAAGAAACAAATCACATGCAAAGGAAAGCCTATTAGAATCACATCAGACTTCTCTACAAAAAACCCTCAAGGATCACAACCCCAGGAAGCCCAGCAGAATGAATCTATCAGACAGGACAGGACAAGACATTACATGCAAAGGCAGATAATAAAAAAAGAAAGAAAGAAAGAAAGAAAGAAAGAAAGAAAGAAAGAAAGTAAGTCATGACAAAGATAAGTCAAAACATATGTAATAACCATCAATTTTAATGGTCTCAATTAACCAACCAAAAGACAGAGACTGGCAGAATGGGTCAAGAAGTAAGATCCAACAATATACTGCATACAAGAAACAAAATTCAAAAAGAAACTCAAACTAAATGTTAAAAGGTAAAAAACAATACTGCATATAACAGGAACTCCCCCCCCAAAACTCAGGAGTAGTTACCCTCTTTGTAGACTAAATAGATCTCAAACCAACAGTGAAGAAGAGGGACAAAGAAGACAACTCTATCCTTATAAATTAAAACATCCAAGAGGAAGATATGACAATAATAAATATATATGCACCAAACACTAGTGCACCCAATTATATAAAACATACATTAATGGATAGGAAAAGTCAAATAAGCACTAATACAATAGTAGTGATGGGGCCTCCATATTTCCCTGTCACAAATAGATAGATCAACAAGATAAGAAATAACAATGAAATACTAGAACTCAGTCAAACTCTTGAACAAATGGACTTAACAGATATTTACAGGGTGTTATACCCCACAAAATCAGAATATACCTTCTTTTCACCTTCACATGGGTCATTCTCCAAAATAGATTAAATAGTTGCTCATAGAAGAAGGTTAAGTGCAAAGTAGTTCAAATTATCCCCTGTATATTTTCAGACCATAGTGTGATGAAATTGAAGATCAACAGCATAAGAGAAAAATATAAAAAATCAATGCAGTAAAGGGTTGTTCAAAAGAATAAACAAAATTGACAAATTCTTAGCCAACCTTATACAAAAAACAAAAGACCCAAATACAAGCAATTAGTAGCTAAAATGGTGAAATTACAATGGACCCAGCAGAAATCCAGAGGATCATCAGTACCTACTTCCAGAATCTATATGCCAAGAAGATGGAAAACACAGAAGAAATTGACAGATTCTTAGATATGTGTGAATTACCAAAGCTGAAAGAAGACCTACAAATTCTAAACAACCCAATATCAATCAATGAAATGGAAAATATAATTAAAAATTTACCAACTAAGAAAAGCTTGGGCTCTGATGGCTTTACTGCTGAATTCTACACTGCCACTACTGTTTAAACTCTTCAGTGAAATTGAAAGGGAATCTATACTCCCAAATTCATTACTGGAAGCGAGCATCACCTTGATCCCCAAAGCAGAAAAAGACCCATTAAAAAAAAAAAAAAAAAAAAAAAAAAAAAGCACAATAGTCCATTGAACATAGATGCAAAATTCCTCAGTAATATACTGGCAAATAGAATGAAGATCATACACCCTCACCAAGTGTAATTAATCTCAGTGATGCAGGGATGTTTCAAAGTATGCAAGTCAATAAATGTACTAAAATATACTAATAAAGCCAAGGGAAAAACCATATATAATCTCAATAGATGCAGAAAAAAATATGACAAAATCCAACATACATTCATAACAAAACCCTACAGAAAATTGGAAAATAGTGTCTCTACCTCAACCTATAAAAGAGTGAAAAACCAAAACCAGTATCATAGTACATGGCCAAAAACTGAAACTCTTCATACTAAAATCTGGACAAAGATAAGGCTGTTCACTATCACAACTCATGTTTAATATAGCTTTGGAAGCATTAGCCACAATTAGACAAGAGAAATAAATAAAAGGAATAAAGACAGTAAACAAAGAAATGAAATTGTCATTATTTGCAGAGTACCTGATACTTATATAGAATACACCATGAACTCCATCAAAAGTCTTCTAGACTTAATATCAAAATTTAATAATGCAAAGTCAACTCAGAGATCAATAGCTTTCTTTTACACAAACAACACACTCACTGAAAAAGGATGTGGAGAAGCAATTCCTTTAACAGTAGCATCCCCCCCAAAATGACATACATATGAATCAACCTCATGAAAGAAATCAAAGATCTTTACAGTGAAAACTATAGCACTCTGAAAAAAGAGATCAAAGAGTATCAGAAAATGGAAAGGCATCCCTTTTTCCTGGGTAGAAAGATCAACATAGGGAAAATGGCCATACTTCCAAACTGCTATATATATTCACTGCAATCCCAATTGAAAAATTTCAGCAGAATACTTCACAGACCTTGAGAAAACAATACAAAATTTCATTTAGAGCAAGAAGAGACCTAGAATAGCAAAAGCAGTTTTAAGCAACAAAGACAAGGCAGGGGGTATCACAATCTCCAACTTGAAAGTTTACTTACAAAACTTATGTCATAAAAACAGCATGGTACTGGCTAAGAAACAGACCCAAGGACCACTGGAACAGATTAGAGGATGCAGAAACAATTCTATAAACACGCAGACACCTCAACTTCAACAAAGGAGTCAAACACCCTCATTGGAGAAAAGATAACCTCTTTAATAAATGGTGCTGGAAAAACTTGGTTTTAACTTTCCAAAGATTAAAACTAGACAAATATCTCTCACCATGCACCAAACTAAAATCAAAATGGATTAATGCTCTAACTATTTAAGCAGAAATACTAAAACATCTGGAAGAGAGTTGAGGTAGAATTCTTGAAGATATTGATGTAGGAAAAGATTTTATGAGCAAAACCTCAGTTGCACATGAACTAGCACTAATGATCTAAAAGTGGGATGTCTTCTTATTAAAAAGCTTCTGCACAGCAAGAACAAGACCAATAGTGTGAAAAGGCAACTCACAATGTGGGAAAAACTTCTCATCAGCTCTTCCTTAAACAAGTGTCTACTATCTAGAATATATAAAAACTTTAAAAAAAATCAGACCTCTGAAATTTAAAGACCCAATCCAAAATGGGCATCTGAAATGAACAGACATTTCTTGGACAAAGAAGTAGAAATATAAAATAAACATATGAAAAAATGTTCAAAATCCCTGGTGATTTGAGAGATACAAATGGAAACAACAGTGAAATTCCACCTCACCCCAGAAAGAATGGCTGCTATCATGAAATCAACCAATAATAAATGACAGTGGGGCTGTGGGGAAAGAGGAACACTGCTCTATAGTTGGTGGGAGTGTAGACTGGTGCAATCACTGTGGAAATCAGTATGGGCATACCTCAAAGATCTGGGATTTTAGCTCCCATTTGACTCAGCTATCCCTCTGCTGGGTATATTCCCAAAATAATTAAAAACTATCATACCACAGTGATATATATTCACCCATGTTCATAGTGGCACAATTCTTGATAGCTAAAACGTGGGAGCAGCCTAATTGCCCATCAACAGGAGACTGAATAAAGAAAATGTGTTTTTTTCAAAGTGGAGTACTACTCAGACATAAAGAATGATAAACTAGAGACATTTGTAGCTAAATAGATGTACACTGAAGTGATACTCTTAAGTGAAATAAATAGGACACATCTGTGTAAATACTGAATAGTTTCTCTAGTGTGAGAAACTGAAAGTGTAAATAAGGACTAAAAGGTATAATAGATAATGTGAAATAGGAAGACAAGGTGCAAAGGGGAAAAGGAATTGGAAGTGGTAGGAGAAAAGAAAGAGGGGAATGAAGCTAATATGAGAAAAGAAAAAAATGGAAACAAAGTCTTTGTAGATTGAAAGGGTTGGAGGGGTTGAAGGTATGGCATGGGAATGGGGAAAACATAAGCACCAAGATGAATTATGTAAGGTGCAAATTCCCAATGATGAATGCCATTGTTGTATACCTCAAATGTACCAATAAAATTGATTAATTTAAAAATATTTAAAATAAAACAAATTTGGTCTTATTTATAAATGGTATTAAACACTTCATCTAAATTTTATATTGAGTGCCAGAGCAGCATATAATTACAAAAAATTATTTGCAATTGTGGAGCTCCCATTCATTGCTTAATAATCTTTTTTTGCTTTGTTTAATGTTGATTAAAATACTTTATTTTTAGGAAAAGGCCATGTTTCCTTATAAACCTAAAGACAGGTTTCAAAATTATAGGTTTTGACTTTGTGTAGTTGGGATAAATTAGCAAATAACTATGAGTTGGTTATCTAATAAAAGAAGATGAGTTTAGAATAATTTATTCAATTGAAAAAGGGTAAAACTGCTAAGAGAAAAAATACACATTTTTCCTATGTCTTATTTGTACGACTAGTAATACTGTAAATATACTTCAATGTGTATTTGGCCTTAAAATTAGAGAAAACAACATGAATGGTTTGCATTCATCACTTTCCAAGACTAGGAGAAAATACATGATACCTTTCACTTAAAGGAGAAGAGGTTTATTTTGAATCACAGTTTCAGTGGATTTGGTCCATAGTTGGCTGGCTCCAAGGCTGAGGTAGAAGGCAGAAAGTCATGGAAAAGAAAATCTCTTTAACCGCATGGTAGCCAGGAACCAGAGGGAGAAGCCAGGGAGTGGCCAGTGGTGAGAATATACCCTTGCAGTTTATGCCTCAGTGACCTGCCCCTTCCGACCATGGCACTCCTTTGAGCATAAGACTTTTGGGAGATGCTATAGATCTAAACAATAACATTGTCCCCCTAGTCCTCTCAAAATTCAAGTCCATATGCAAAATGTATTCTGTCCATATATAAGTCACCAAATTCTTGACAATTTCAACATATCTGAAAAGAGACTCAAAGCAAATTCTTAGCTTCAGCCCCTTGAAAAAATAAATAGAAGTCAAATACTTTCAACATACAATGACAAATAGTAAATATTTCAATTCCAAAATGGGGAAATACAGGTATAGAAAAAATTTTTAAAAAGCAAGACTGTCCTAAAGAGATAACTAACATTGTGAAATGGGAAGCAAGGGGCTAAAGTTGTAGGGAAGGTGAGATGGGTAGGGGAAGGGTAATAAGGGAAAAGAAAATAAATGTGAGAAAATGAAAAGATGGAAATAAAATGTTTGTAAATGGGGAGGGGAGGAGGGAGTAAAGGGAGGGCAGGGACAAGGGGAACAAATGAGAACCAAGACCTGTCATGTAAAGGTACAAGATCCCAACAATGAATGTAACTGTACTGTATCCCTAAAATGTACCAGTAAATTCAATTATTTAATAAAAAAAGCAAGACTGAAAGCAATTATGATGTGTTATGTACATGTATTAATTCCCAATGATGAATGCAATCATTATGTACTGCAAACATGTACTAATAAAAATAAAAATTAATTTAAAAGAAAGCAACACCAAAACCCATCAGGGAAATAGTATCACATGGATGATGCCAGGGTTTACTGCCAGCTTAAACAGTAGTCAGGCCATCACGGAGCATGGTTACAGAGTCCTGTGAGTTCTTAGATGGCTGTAGACTCTGAAACAAGTTTGGGGGAATCAGTTCCCTTTAGGGCCCTTATTGAGCAGGGGACCCAGGGGATATATTCTCACATGAAAGATTTATCATTTTCACTCTTGAGCTGCAAAGAAGTCAGGTCTTGATAATTTCTGAAATCTCTTCAAGCCATCTTTCCTATAGAAGTAAAATACTTGACTTCTTTTCAATGCTCATCTTTTCAGCAACCACACTCTCCATAGCCTCAACATTTCAGGTGGCTCCTTTCTGATGAAACTTATGCTTTTTGCTTCTCATTTTCACTATAGGTCTGGCTAAAATTGTCCATAACTACCCATGTCACAACTTGAATGTTGAGCTGTTTTGAAATTTCTCCCATGAGATTAATTAGTTTAAGTACTGCACTGCCCTTCACCTCAGTCTCCCACAAAATTTAAGGACGGAGACAAAATGAAAACACATTTTGCCAGGGTTTAATAGACCTACTCTGTATTCCAACTGACAAAGGAGTTTTGTTTCAAAATTGAAACTTCCTGAACCTGACCTTTACTGTTATCATTTCTATCAGCATTTTTGTCTTCTGAACTCTATCACACATTATGCACTGCTCACAGTATTGTAGGACTTCTCTCGCCTACATTTCTAAATATTTCCAAACTCCTCCTGCAAATCAGGTCTAAAACCTTCCAAACCACATGGTCAAGCATAGCCACCATAAGAACCTCAGCTTCAATACCAGTCTTCTGTATTTATAACCATCACTGTGACAAAATTCCTGACACCTGCATTGTAAAGAAACAGTTTATTTTGGCTCACAATTTCAGTGGACTCAGTTCATGATTAGCTGGCTCCAAGGCAGAAACAGCATGACAGAGTGGCATATACAAGGAAAATTCTTTGCCACATGGAGGCCAGGAACTTTTAAGAGCCATTATAGCTCTAAACCAGTAATTCTCACCTTTTTTTGGCACCAGAGACTGGTTTTGTGGAAGACAATCTTTCCACAGACCAGGCGTTGTTAATTTCACTTTGTCAGTAGTATATGTGTATGCCACTTATTAATCCCCCCACCGAACTGGCATCACTGCTTCAGCCCCACCTAAGATCAGGCATGAGATTTCCATAAGGAGCATGTATCCTATATCTCTCACACCCACAGTTCGCAGTAGGGTTTCTTCTTCTACAAGAATCTATCTGCTGATCCTAGAAGAGGTGGCACTCAGGTGGTAATGCAAGCAATCCAGAATGGTTATAAATACAAATGAACTTTGCTTGCTGCCTTGCCAATAAGCTCCTACTTTGTGGCCTGATTTTTAACAGATCAGGACCAGGGATTTCATACCCCTGATCTAAACCATAACACAGGTTGGGAGATAAGATTAACATGGAAAGACAAAAGGATAAAGGGTACTATTATGAGCTGAATTTTGCCACTTCCCAAATTTATATATTGTGGCTTTATTATCTAATGTGAAAGTATGTGGAGATGCAGCCTTTCTGGGCATAATTAAGTTTAAGTGAGGTTGAAAGGATGAGGTCTTATTCCAGTAGGAAGGATGTTCATATAAAAAGTAGAAGAGAGTCTCAGTGTGAGCAAGAGGAAAGGCCATAGGAAGACACAAAGAAAAGGCAGCCAGTCCATAAGCAGAGGAGAGAAGCCTCACCAGAAATCAACTCTGCTGACAACTTGAGCTGTAGTTCTAGTCTTCAGACAGTGAGAAGTAAATTTCTGTTGCTTTAGCAATATAGTCTATGGCATTCTGTTATGGGATCCTGACAAGCAATACACAGGAGCTGAGTGGGATTTGGTCCTAGAAGTTGTAATATCAGCTATGTAAGTTACTGCAAATGAAAACTATATCAGTTTTATTTTACCTTTCTATTTATGAGTAATTATTTTGTTATTCAAGTATATATCAACATTAAAAAACAGCTATTTACAGTAATTTCCAAATGACAAAATATTTTCAGGTTTGTTAATTCATTTGATTACTAATGTGAATAATCTTGAAAAGTTATATTCTGATCATCTACTATTCTAATGAAGTCAGTTGATATGGATGTAAAGACAGGATTTGAATAAAGAAGCAGCATACTAGCATCTGCTTTGCATATGAGAAAGCAAGGAAAAACTGGGGAATTGTGTGCAGATTAGAGCCTTGCTCCTGAAGCATGTAGTCTCGAGGTGAGCAGCATTAGCATTATCTAGAAGTTTTTTAGAAAGGCAGAATCTACCTAAATGTCTGGGATCAAAATTCAAATTTGAACAAGATCCCAAATAACAAAGTTTGTAAAACACTGATTTATAGCACATAGTGATAAATTAATTTGTAGCAAGAAGTGATGGCAGACTGATTAAAAAATTTGGCTGTGCACTATTAAGAGTCTTCTTGAAAGTAGCCCTTTGTGTGTCATAAAATTTGTGCTTTGTTTGTTTGTTTGTTTTTCCAATAGAAAGAACTAGCCTAATAGAGAAAAGAAGGTAAATGGAGCAACCTTGATAAGTTGGAGATTATGTATCGAAGAAACTATTTGTATTAGATTTACAAATCAATGTCAGATATGATATTTAGGAAGAAAAATCATGCATTCCATTTTAATTTTTATGTTTTATAATCATCTGCCTCCAGAGTAAGACTAAATGTAGCGATGTTGATGTGGGATGTGGGGTAATAATTTTACTTATTATTTTAAAAATTCATTTTTAATATATTCCAACATAGGTCATATAGTAATGCATATTTTGATTGAATACCTTAAGTACATAATGAATTATTGTCTTTTAAAATATATTTTTCATATAATTTTTCCAGTATTAATACATTTTTCACTCTCTGACATTCAACATCTGTTAGGGTTAATGTTTTCATCATTGGTATCTTTCAGTATTAACAAAAATCACCTCACTTGTTTTATCATTAAGTGAACCTTAACCTTATTTTAGCATCTTTCAAAAATGTACTGTTTGTGTTTAAAATGGAATTGCATTCATTTCATTTGTAACTTTGAAGATAGTGTCTCCTCAGTATAAAGGAATATAACATTTATTCAAATATTTTATATTCCTCAGTTAATTTGGTGATTATTTTAACTAAATAATAACATATTCAGTTAAAAGGTTGAGGATGGCTCGTTTAATAGAATGGATACACATTAATCTGTTATTTGATTGATGTTGCTATTGAACATACCAAAAACTATTTTCTTACCTAAGTAGCTTAAATATCACTTAAGTATTAGCCTGACTTTTCCAAAATATATTCTATGACATTATTTTATTTAAAATAAGAACCTAATTGACATGACTAACTCTTAAAAATTTTCAGAATCTTCTGAGTCCTAGTGAATATTTGAATTCTTGAACTAATAGCTCATGAGTTTTTGAACTTGTTTTCTGTTCTACCTAAAAGAACATTCCAGTTAAATATCTTAAAATAAATTAATATAGTATACTGTATTAATAAAACAAAGGGCAAACACACGTCATTTCAATCAACTCAGGAGAGAGCATTTAACACAATCCAATACATACTAATGAGAAAAGTAATTATCAAACTGCTAACAGAAGAGAACTACCTCAAACTGATGAGAGTCATCCAACGAAAACACATCAGCTAATATCAAACAACTCTAAAAGCCTTCTGAAGGCTTTCCTCTTAAGATCAAGAAATAGACAAGGATGTCCATTCTTGCCACTTCGTTAAAAATTTCACCAGAGGTTCTGACATCATTATTCAACAACCAAAAAATTCAAAGATTTCCACATTGAAAAAGATGAAATGGTCTTACATGGAGAAAACTTTTAAAAATACATATAGATATGAGATTAATTAGAACTAATGCACACATTCAGTAAAGTTACAAGGTGAAAGATCAAGATGTGTGAAGACACCTCCATTTCTATACACTATCATAGAACATTGCTAAAATTATACTAGGAAAAGTTGGAATTGCACTAGTATCAAAAATAATATAACACTCAGGGATAAATTTAGCAAAAGAAGTACAATAAAAAATACAAAACATTTTTGAAGAAATTGTTCACTGACAAAACTGACATTGTTAACATAGCATTATTTTTCAAATCAACCAACAGTGTCAGGGAAATTTTATTAAAATCTCTTATGTTTTATTTTTTTAGAGATTGATGATTTAACCTTAATAATTGAATGGAAATACAAGAGATATAGCTTAGATAAATGATATTTTGAAAGTATAAAGTTGGAGGTCTCACTTCCTGTTATCAAAAATTATGATGAAGCTACACCAAGGAGAAAGTGGGCTACTAGCCTAGAACAAACATAAATGTAGCTAGGAATGTATCATCGTCCATTTATGTGTGGATGTTTTGTTTAATTTTGAAACTCTAACACTGCTAAATTTTGAGTGAGTTCAGTTTTTCCAAGTGCGATAAATCAAGCACCTTATAGCTGTTAATCTGCATTCCTTTATACAATTTCTCCACTGTTTTGCAACATTCCATTCTTGGTTTAGTGATAAAGGGTGTGTAGCTGGATTGCTTTTCTTTTACTATTAAGAAACAAATATTTTATCTCAACCGTGAAATTTTGCACGTCTGTTTACATCAGTTTTCAAAATCTATCCTGGGCTTTATGAAATCAAATAATTCAAATCTGAGTTTTAATTCACCTGGGGAGAATTCTTAACTGTAATGAATGACTTGGAAGTTTGTTGCCTTTTATCTTAGAATGACCATGTAAGTTTCATTATCTCAAGTGTTTCCTTCAGGTAGATTTATATACAGGCAATTTTGGGCTGCTCGCGTTATACTAGAACCCCATCCTCATCCCTGTGACAGTGGTAGGTGTTGTTATCTAATCTCATGCCTCAGAGGGGTGCCTAAAGTTTATCACTGATGTAACTACTTTAACTTTTGGTTAGGAAAGATAATTTAATCTCACTGGGGGCAGGAGATTTTATAAGTACTGTGAATTTTTAAAAGTGCAAGGCAGTAACAGTCTGATACACTCATTAACTTACATAATTAATCAAAACACTATAAGTAAGATTTTCTGGAAAGGGAGATAAGCACTACAGTTTACAAATGGTTAAACCTTCATTTCTATCTATTTTCACTTTTAGCTGGAAGAGTTCTTGCATTTAAATCCACAGAGATAAGGTTATGAACAGCATATATTTAATAGAATGGTGAGTTTTGGGATTGGATTCCAGCCTTGCCCTTGATTGTTTCTCCTGGATGTTGCACATGTTCTCTCAAAACTCAATTTCCCTACATAGTTCCCCTTACTTCATAGTATCACAGTAAGGGTGCAATGGCATGACTGAGCATTAGCAAACAGCAGCTGAAGGAAAACATTCACCAAATGTTTGTTCCCTTTGTGTTTCAGGACACCCCCTGCGATCACCACGCATCCATCACAGAAGAGGGGACACCAGCTACATTTCACACTTGCTGCCAGAAATAGGAATTAGAGCTACATAATCAGACATAGTCTATGCTGAAAAAGCACCTTATACCTTGCTCCTACCAGCAGGAATCTCTTACTCTGAGAAGAGTTCCAGGTGAGTCACTGTGTTGATTTTCTGATTGGGCTCACACAGTAATGAACTTGTCTTGGATGTAGCAGAATGATGAACTGACATGCAGAGCTCTAAAACATCTTGACTAGTAAATTGGTTGCTTTTTATCATATTTTCTCTTGTGCTTTTCTATGATCCTTGCCAAGATAGCATGTGTACATATAAAAGAATGTGTGCAGGCTGGGATTTCGTTCAGTGGTTCCAGTGCCTGCTTTGTAAGCGCAAGGACCTGAGTTCAATTCCTGGTACAAAAAAAAAAAAAAAAAAAAAAAAA
>NW_022900936.1:54488152-54527094 GCF_012274545.1 Fukomys damarensis
GGAAAAAAAAAAAAAAAAAAAAAAAAAAAGAATGTGAGCATAGAAATATTTACATGACATTTTATTTTAAACTCCTATAAAGAGATATAAGCTTCTGTAAATTACCATGATTATTCACCCCTTTTTGTTTCCATCATTGACTGACTTAAAACAATTTAGAACTTTTCATGGACGTTAATCCCATTACCAACTATTCTTTGTCATCTCCTTGCTCCCTTCTTCATGATTTTCCTTGTAGTTCCATGGAAAATGGTATTATTCTAGTGATCCTTCTGACATACTAACATCCTGACTCTTTCCATTGGATTTCTGACTATAGACATCACATCATAAAGTTTCAGCATACTATTCTCTTAAAAGTGCTAACTTGTAAATCTCTTATAACTCATCTACTTCTTTATTTTGTGTCCTAACTTTTCACAGCAATTATGCTTATATTTTTGTCTGCAGGAGATGTCAAATTCTTCAGGTATAAAACAAAAACAATTTCTTTGCAATACTCTACCATTTGTGGTCTATATTTCTTTTGCTTAACAAACATTCATAAAAATGTCTTTGTGTTTCGTTTTCATTCTTTTATTTTTACAGTATTAGTCACTACAAGAAAAAGAGGTTTGTGGTAAAGTGATTTTATTTGTTATTTTAAAAATTTTACTTCAAATGTCTTTCTAGGATTGAAAAGTTCAATACTTGAATTTTTAAGACTGAACTGCTATATGTAACTTGTCAAGAAGTCTTTGTTTAGTGGAACCTGTTTAGCAATTTTTATCCAATATAATTAATTCAGTTTTAAAAAAGATGTTGTACAAAATTGTCATGTTTTGCTTCCATAGACATTGTCCAAAAAAACCGATGTTAAACTCTTCTGGCATAATTTATGACCAAATACACTGAAATCCTTCAAATTTTGTGGCATTCTGCATTCAAAAGAAAGCCTTTACCACTTCTTCTCATGTACAGATACTAACTCTTCCATTTTTCTTTACATTTTTTTAGTTTAGCTGCTCACAAAGTATAAGTATTAAGCAATAAATCTGTGATGTTATACAATATGGTGAATAATTAATTACTCTGTCTACTGTAGTACTGTGATACTTTATGACGTTTACATTCTAATTAATTTTGCTTATTTCACATTTTTATATATCTTACACACTAATCAAAAGGAATCGAAAGTCCTAAATTGTTTATCATGTCATTTTAACATGTGTGGCAGAAAAGTGGGCATATAAATTAAAATTGAAGTGTAATTGAACTTTGCTAGCTAATCAGTTTCTTTGATTAGTTGTTTTTTGGTTCAATTCATAATGAGAACTTAACCTAGCTTCCTTTTTTTCTATTGCAAATATCTTTCATAATGCTGGTGTATAATAGTAACTCAATCAAAGTTTTTGAATAAATAAGGAAATGAGCAAATTATCTCAAATTCAATTCACATATCTAGAATAAGCATAATTGATGTTCTTCAGCAAATTATTTCAACAACGTGGCAATTTTTCCACTTGTAAATGAATTTCTGGCATTTAATTGAATCAGAAAGAGAGAAATTGTATTCAATTGGGAACAAATGAACATTTATCTTTCATGTTAGTATGAACTTTCACTGTCATTAGTTTCACAAAAACACTCATGACCAATTTGAATGCCCTCAGTAGTTTAAGGACGCACTACAATTTAGTTCCAAATATAAAACCTATGATTGTTAGATGCCATACTGGGTCTTAAAGCTACAGTAGTAATCTTGTGCAATAATTATTTTCTAATGAGTAGTAGCAATCCTCACCATTATTTCTGTTAAAAATTACTTTAGGCTTAATCCTGAGACGTTGGTGACAGGCAGTCAGTACTTTTTCTGGATAGTATCACTGAATTGCAAATTGCATCTTGATGAAGACAACAATTATTTCAAATATCTTTTATTTTTTGGTGATGGAAATGGAATCGAGTACCTCTCACATACCAGACCAAACTCTATCATGGACCTATAATTTATTATTGATTATTATTATTGATTAAGGAGATATTTGTATGTGTAGATTTCATTTTATACACATCACAATATATTGTATCAATTCAAATATCACATTTGCATCCCCATGAGCCATGCTCATCATTTGTCTCATTCCACTAAATACCTATATTAAAATGTAAAACATAAATGACAAGATGTGAGGTATACCCTTTTATATGAAACTATAGAAGTAATTACATTTTCTTAATACTATAAACCAATGTAAGAAGTGAATTGTGGAAATAAAGTGAAAATATCTGTGCCTGTTTTTGGACAAAATTAGTTTGAATTGGGTTACTTCCAATTCTTTTGGAAAAATATCATTCTACATTCCATTTCCTTTGATTTTTCAGGTTTTATTCCCCTTTTCCCTCACATTGGAGGTGATTCCTGACAATGTTATTTTATTTTCAGTTTTATCTAATACATAATTGGAATTATGGTCAGTTTCCTTAAATCATTACCTTTTTTTTTTTTTAAAGCTAGGAATTTTTTGTAGTCAGGTGTGGTGGAGCACACCTATAATCCCAGCACACTCAGGAGGATGAGGCAGGAGAATAGCAGTGAGTTCGAGGCCAGTATTGACGACATAGGGAATTCAAGGCCAGCCTGAACTATATAATGAGACCCTATCTAAAAAAAAAAAGTTATGATTTCTTGGCCAGAGATAATTTTCTTCATTAATCATAATTAAAGGACTTGCAATTTGAAGCTTCTCTAATAATTTACTACTCTATTCATTATGCTATAAGACTGAATTACTCAACTTTGTTTTAAATAAAAGTATTTTATCAAGTGTTTAATCTCTGTTCCCTTTTTATTATCTGATTTTATAAATGAAATAAAATAGTGCACAGGTAGGTGAGAAAGTGAGAGAGCTTGCCTTAGGTAAAGCAGATCAAATCTCACTACAACTGGTTCCAAAGTCTCCTGCTCATTCTAATATTCTAGCATTTTCAAATATTTACAGATCAACATAACTTTTTAATGCTTAACAAGATTCCTTGCCAAGTTTCCTAAGTTTTTAAAAAATATCTATTAATCTTTTTCTATGCATGGAAGGTTCTTTCCTTTGGTACTTGCAGAGTACAGTACCTGTGCATCAAACACTGGGTCTTTTTTGTTTGTTTGTTTTTTGGTACCAGGGATTGAACTTGGGACCTTGTGCTTGCAAGTCAGGCAGCAGAACCACTGAGCTAAATCCCAGACATTCCAAGTTCCTAAGTTTTATTTGCTGCTGCTTTGTGTTGATCAATGTGAAAAATAAATATTTTAAAAATATTGACTTCTTCAATAGTTTAAATATTGGCATGATTTACTAAGCTATTAAATTATGGCAATCATTACTTATTTGCAGTGGATCACATAGCATAATTGAGAAATTAATAGAATCAACTATCAGATAGACATCCATGAATCCAGACCTGAAATAATGCTATATAATAATTCCACAACACATTCATCATTGTAATTTATAGAACAAGTATCATTGACTGGCAACCTTGATCTTGAAATCTTTGTAGGAATGCACTGAAGGGTGTCAGGCAATATAATCTTGTATAATTAGAGATTGCACTACAGACTTTTCACAATGAAAAGAATCTTCAAGGATAAAGGCATCACTTTGTCTTTTCAAAGAGCACATCTTGCTTCAGAAGCAAAATTTTGTCTTTGAAGGATAATCAACATATTCACTGGGAGAAAGAGAAATTGAGTCAGATAAGCAAATGAATCTTGGGTACTATGTTCTGTTTAGGAGTATCCAAGTGCCACTGACCAATATATAACTTAGGAAAAGTAAATATTCTTGTTTAGAGAATGTTTATCCCCTAAAGAATCTTTGAAGATTTTATTGTAATTGAGAATGCAAGTAAACTGATTATTTCTTAAGCAATATTCAGTGAACAAATATGAAATAGTTGTTGCTATCCAAAAGGAGGCCACTATTTCCTATGTAGTTATTTGTTTTTCTCAAAAATTAAAAGACCTACTAACCCTTACATACTTATTTATAAGCAAAATTTGAATGCTTGAGATCCCTTTTCAGATTCAATAAGCTGATAGAACTTTGTGTTTCTGTACATGAAAATGACAACACCGAGAAATTTTAAGAAAGCTTTTAAAGCACATATGTGTGCATGCACACATGACATAAGTGTGTGTGTAATGTACTCTCTCTTCTCTTTAAATGGGCAGGAAGTTACTAGTCCATTTTGAGAACATGCTAAAAACAAAATAATCACATCTAAAAGCAATAATTTTTCTTTTTCCCAGAAATTTAAAGCAAGTGCCTGAAAATAAAGCTAGTAATAGAATTGCTTTTTTCAAAAGAATTATAGCATAATTATTGAGGGACTATAAGGTATTTTATGCTTATCTATTAGAACTTTCCACTGTTTTTTATCCTTTGGAAGATGTTACTGCACTGACCTTAGAATAAAGGCCATCTTCCACTTGCTTGACAAACAAATAAGTACAAAAATAATAATTCTAAATAGAAAATGCTGGTAGCTACATCCACAGAGGAACACAATGTCACTCTTTACCCTTATTTTAGTCATGCTAATCCATCATTTAACTCATCCAAGATTTAATTAAATCGAGAATTCAGTAACATATAGTGGAAAGTTACCTATTTCCATAAGAAATTATTTATTTTTAGTAGTAGAATATTAGAATCTTTTGGATATTCCCCTAGTCTTTTTAATATAAGCAGAGAATAAATATGCCTATCCAGGCTAAGTATTTGGACTTTATTTATTTATTTATTTATTTATTTTTGGGTACCAGGGATGTATTTGGACTTTAATAGAAACATTTCCAATATTAATATACAAATAACTGTATTTCAAGCAAAATGTATTTCAAAAAGCCTTCAGCTTGCCATCTAAAAGAAGAAAATGTCATTATAAGATCCTATGTGTCAAAGCAAATGCTTTCAGGAAAAATAAATCAAATACTAAAGATTAAAGATTACTAATAATAACAATGAAAAGTTAAGTGCCTATTGTAACACTAAATTTCTATTCTGAAAATTCATCTCTCACGATGTTATATACATCTAAATAGGGATAGTTTGATGTTTTTATAGTGAAAATTGAAAACAATTGAAAAGAAAAGGCTCTGTTGATATTTTTTATAAAAAAATTTCCAAGTCAAAATTGTGAGAATTATTAAACTTTAATTTTTTACTTAGTGCTTTTGGAAATTCTTAATTTCCTTTACTTTCTGATTTCTGTAACTATGATATAAATTTTAATTTCCAAACAAATTATTTGCAGAATTTAGCTTGATATTCAGAAATCTCTTTAAAAGTCATTAAAGTAACTAGACATTCTTCACCTATATCACAAATTCTAGGGTTTAAGCTAGAATTATTTTTATAATTTTATGAGGTAAGGAAAAGATTGAAATTATTTTAAAGCTATATGTAAAACAGCAAAAATGCTACCATTTTAATATAATGGTGATTGCTCATATCTTCAAATTTTACATATAACTGAATTCTATACTTATATTTTATGAACACAACTATTATGGCTGACCCCAGTTCTCATTCTGTAATAGATTGCTATATTGATCTTGATGACAGTAGTAATCTTTCACTTATACTTCTTTTTTTTTTCAATACTGGTATCAAACTCAGAAACATTGCATTAAGCTACACATACAGGCCTTTAGCCACTATTTGTTGTGGTTCAGGAAAGTTCTCACAAGTCATCAAGTTATCCAGGCTAGGCTTGATCTTTGATCCTCCTGCTTAAGCATCACAGATTATTGAGAATACAGGTGTGTGTCACGATGCCAGGCTTCACTCATAATTTTTAGAATTTTATGTGCATGGATGTATTAGGTCTTGTGGTGCCCTCTTTATCTCTAGTTATGCCTATTTGTCACTATGACCATTAATCATGGTATACCAGTTTGGTTTAATAGACACCTAGTACAGTTCTGGGTGTTTCCATGGGGTGTTCCCAGAGATGACTGACATGTAGTCAAGCAAACTGAGTTGTGAAGACCCAGCCCAGTTGTGGGTGGCACCAATCAATAGCCTTGTATCCTGGGTGAAATAAAGGGAACTTGACACAAGTGTTTGAAGAATTCCAGTCCACTTGTACAACTGTGTCTTTTGCTGATGTTGCTTTTCTCTATTGGCCTGCAGTTTCTTCAACTTTCCATAGCAGATTCATGCCAGTGATTCTCCACTGAGTTTCCAGGCTTTCAACTTCAACTATCTCTGCTGCTTGGCCCAATTTCTACTGATTCCAATGTTATTTCCTTAGGCTGAGCAGCTACTGAATCCTTTAGCTCTCCAAAACGAAGGCTGCTATTGTGGCCGCCCACCTCCCTTTGATCCTATAAGCCTGCCTAACTCATCTCCTGGTATAGGAGATGAAAACAAACTCTAAAATTATGAAAACATACTCTAAGTTTCTTTGGGGGGAGGAGTTATTTTGTTAGTATATATCCGTGATACGTAGTTAACATACTCCTTGTAGGGTATTGGTACACACACATATCACATTTTAATCCTTTTACTCTCTTCCCCTAACTTCCCTCCAGTCTCTTTCCATTCACAGAACCCTGTCCCATCTCTACAAAATCTCTGAAGTTTTTGTATAGCTAAACAAGCTTAATCTTGCTTAAGGCAATTCCCCTTGCTTATTCAAATTCTTTTTCATTGCCCTTATGTATCAGATACATGTCTTGTTCATGCTATATGACTGAATTTGTTTTCAGAAGGTCTATCTGACCTTTTAAATAAGAAATTTTGGTTATTTATTTTGATTACAGACAGACTTAATTATTTTCTACCACCTTATTTTGTGCTTTTAAAAATTAAGTCCAGCTTTTCTACCTTAACATTTTATTTCCTACTCTCTTGCCTATGGTTTAGATGTTTTTTATGTTGTATATTATTTCTTCTTATAATTCTTCTAATAATTTTGAAGATATGTATTTTTTTTTGTCTATTCAGGCTATTATGAAAAAATACTATAGCCTGCCTGTATTTGAAACAACACATATCCAAACACAGCCACTTAGGCCCACAGGCCCCAACCAAAGATACACCTGGAAAAGAACTGCACAGATGCACAAACAACAGCCAGAGGCATGCCCCCATATCATTGGTAAGTGCGTGCAGACTCCAGCCAGAAGTCCACACTGACACCAGAGACTGGGGTGCTCAGCCCCTAGCCAAATAAAATTGTTCACAGGAATAATGGCAGAAAACTTCATAATCAGGGGAAAAATACTTGACAAACAGATAAGTGAGGCATACATGACTCCAACTGGTCATTATTAAAAAAAACCACCCTACATATAGGCATATAATAGTTAATATTCCAGAAACCCAACAGAAGAACAATTCTACAAGCAGTTAGAGAAAAGAAAAAAATCAAATACAAAGGAAAGCCCATCAGAATCACAGCAGACTTCTCAACTAAAACTCTCACTGCAAGAAGAGCTTGCAGTGATGTATTTCAAGCACTAAAAGAAAACTTCCAACCCAGATTAATATACTATGCAAAACTATCCTCCAAGTGCCAGGGATTTAGCTCAGCGGTTTGGTGGCCTGCTTTGCAAGCACATGGACCTGAGTTCAATCCCTGGTACCAAAACAAAACAAAACAAAACAAAAAACTTTCCTTTGAAATTAATGGAGAAATAAGGTATTTTCATGAGGAAGAGCATTTTAGGAACTTCATGAATACAGAACTAGTGCTCCAAAATTTTTTTTAAAAAAGTATACTGTGTAAAGATAATGAGAATAACAATGGTAGGAAGCCCAGCAAAATGAATCCATCAGGCATAACAAGAATTTAAATGCAAAGGGGAGAATCCAACAAAAAGAAAAAGTCATGACAAAGATAAGTCAATGTACATTAGTTATAACCATCAAAGTTAATGGTCTCAATTTACCAATCAAAAGAAATAGACATCAATGCCCCACTGTCACAGGTAGATCAATGAGACAGAAAATAAATAATGAAATTCTAGAACTCAAACTCTTGAAAAAATGAACTTAACATGTTTACAGAATGTTCCACCCCACAAAATCATAATACACATTCTTTTCACCTGAACACAGGTTGTTCTCAAAAAAGGACCACATACTTGTACATAGAACATGTTTAAATAAGTGCAAAGGAATTGAAGTTATCCCCTGTATATTATCAGACCATAGTGCAATGAAATTATAAATTAATAGCAAAAGAAACCCCAAGAATTTGATAAACACATGGAAAGTGAACAACACACTTCTGAATAACTAATGGTTCACAGAGGAAATTAAAGAAGAAATAAGACAGTTTCTACAATTAAATGAGAATGTCAGTGCAGCATATTGGAATCTATGGATCACAATAAAAGCAGTCTTATGAGGGAAATTCATAGCAATGAATACTCAAGGAAACAGAGTGAGTTAAATAAACAACCTATTGCTGAAACTCAAACTCCTAGAAAAGAAAGAGGGGTACAAACCCAAAGCTCATACAAGAGATGAAATATTAAATATCAGAGCAGAAATCAATGCAATGGAGACCAAGAGAATGATACCAAAAAAATCAATGTAGCAAAGTGTTGATTCTTCAAAAGAATAAACAAAATTGACAAACCCTTAGCCAATATTATCAAAAAACAAAAGACCCAAATACAAGCAATTAGGAATGAAAATGCCGAAATTATAATGGACCCAGCAGAAATCCAGAGGTTCATTGATACCTATTTCCAGAACCTATATGCCAAGAAGATGGAAAACACAGAAGAAATTAACAGAATCCTGGATGAATTAGCGAAGGTGAATGAAGAACATCTAAAAATGTAATTAAGAACTTACCAACTAAGTAAAGCCCAGGCCCTAATGCTTCACTGCTCAATTCTACAAGGCATTTAGAGAATAACTATTGCCACTATTGATTAAATTCATCCATGAAATTGAAAGGTAAGCAATACTCCAGAATTCATTCCTGGAGGAAAGCATCTCCTTGATCCCAAAAGCAGAGAAAGACCCAACCAAACAGGAGAATATTCCAAGGTCACCAATATACATAGAAGCAAAAATCCTCGCAAATAGAATGCAGAAGGTCCTCAAGAAGATCATATAACCTGCCCATGTGAGATTCATCCCAGATATGGTTCAACATTTCCAAATCATTAAATATAATAGAATATATTAATAGAGCCAAGAACAAAAACCACATTATCATCTCAATATGTGCACAAAAATCATCTGACAAAATTCAACATACATTCATGATAAATGCCCTGCAAAACATTGGAATAGACATTCTCTATTGATAAAACACATCTATGAAAAGCCAACAGCTAATGTCATGTTAACTGGTCAAAAATGGAAATCCTTCACACTAAAATCAAGAACAAGACAAGGTTGTCCACTATTACCATTCGTGTTTAATATAGTTTTGGAAGCATTATCTATAGCAATTAGACAAGAGAAAGAAAGAAAAGGAATAAAGATAGGAAATGAAGTAAAAATGTCATTATTTGCAGAGGACATGATTCTCTACATAGAAGACCACATGAACTCTGCCAAAAGTCTTCTAGGCTTAATAACCAAATATAGCAAAGTAGCTGGATACAAGGCCAACACACAAACATCAATAACCTTTCTGTATAAGAACAACAGACTCACTGAAAATGTAATTGAAGAAACAACTCCCTTCGCAATAGCATCCCTCCCAAAAAAATACCTAGGAATAAACCTAATGACTCAAATCAAAGACTTTTACTCAAAAAAAAAAAACAAAAACAAAAACAAAAACAAAAAACCAAAAAACCCCAGCACCATGAAAAACGAGGTTTAAGGCATATCAGAAAATGGAGAAATATCCATTGCTCCTGGGGAGGAAGAACAAATATAGTGAAAATGGTCATACTTCCAAAACTGCTGTGTAGATTCAATGCAATCTTGATTGAAGTTCTGTCAGCATACTTGATAGAACTTGAGAAAGCAACCTAAAAATTCATTAAGAAGAAGAAACCTAGAATAGCAGAACAATTCTAGGTAACTAAGACAAGGCAGGGGGTTTCACAATCCTCAACTTGAAACTATTTTACAAAGAGAATGTGATAAAAACAGCATGGTACTGGCAAAGAAACATACCCGAAGACAACTACAACATTTTAGAAGATGTAGAAACAACTATAGACACACTAAGACATCTTATCTTCAACAAAGGATACCCTCACTGGAGGAAAGACAGACTTTTTAGTAAGTGGTCCTGTAAAAAATTTGGTTTTAACATGCCAAAGATTAAAACTAGACCAATATCTCTCACCAAGCACTAAACATAAATTGAAATGGATTAAAGATCTAAATATGAAAACAGAAAAGATGAAAATAAAGTGTTTGTTAGATGGGGAGGGGAGGAGGGGGTGAAGGGAGGGCAGAGGTAAGGGGAAAAATGAGAATCAAGACTTGTCATGTAGAGGTACAAGATCCCAACAATGAATGTAACTGTACTGTATCCCTAAAATGTACCAATAAACTCAATTAAAGCTGAAAAAAATATGAAAACAGAAACACTAAAATGCCTGGAAGAGAGGTTAGGTGGAACTATTGAAGTCATTGGCATAGGACAAGATTTCATGAAGAAATCCTTAGTTGCACGTAAATCAACATAAAGAATTAACAAGTTGGATCTCTTCTTTTTTTTTTTTTTTGGATCTCTTCTTTTGAAAAAGTTTCTGCACAGCAAAAGAAACAACCAGTGGTGTGATGGGACAACCCATAACATGGGAGATAATTCTTACCAGCTTTTCCTCAGACAGAGGCCTATTATCTAGAATATATAAAAACCATTAAAATGACCAGAGCTTCAAAATGTAAAGATCAAATAAAAAATGGGCATCTGAAATAGAAGAAGTAGGAAGAACAAATAAACATATAAAGATGTTCAACATCACTGATTATTGAAGAGATGCAGATGAAAACAACACTGAGATTCCACCTCACCCAAGAAACAATGGCTGCTGTCGTGAAATCAACCAATAACAAATGCTGGCAGAGCTGTGGGGAAAAAGGAACCTTTCTCCACTGTTGGTGGGAGTGTAGACTGACACAACCACTATGGAATTTAGTATAGAGATACCTAAAAAAACTAGGACTAGAAGTCCTATTTGACCCGGCTGTTTTCTGGCTGGTTATCGTCCCAAAAGAATTAAAAGAATCATACCACAGAGATATATGTGCACCCATGTTCATAGCAGTAAGGTTGTAATAGCTAAAACTTGAAACAGCCCAGCTGTTTATCAACTGGAGTTGGATAAAGAAAATGGTGCTTTTGAAAAAATAAAATGGAGTACTCCTCAGTCATAAAGAGTGAGAAATTAGAGACATGTATAGCTAAATGTATGCACATTGAGTTGATATTCTTAAGTGAAATAAATAGAACACATATGTAAATACCAAATAGTTTCTCTGGTGTGAGAAACTGAAAGTGTAAATAAGGATAAAAATGTATAATAGCTAATGTAAAATAGGAAGAAAAATTGAAAAGTGGAAAGGGAAGTGGGAGGGGTAGTGAAAAGGGAATAACAGAATGGAATTAGCATGGGAAAATGAAAAAATGGAAATGAAGTCTTTGTAAATAGAGAGGGGTGGAGGGGTTGAAGAGAGGGCAGGACAATGGGGGGAAATATGAATATTATGTAAAGGTACAAATCTCCAATGATGAATATCATTATATTGTATACCTAAAATATACCAATAAAATTAATTTTGAAAATGAAACAACACATGTGTTTTGTACAGTTCTGGAGGCTGAGAAGTGGGCATTCAAGACTTTGACAGATTCAGTGTCTGGTGAATGCTTGTTCCCTTATTCACAGCCCTTGTACTATGTCCTCACCTATTGAAAGGCATAAGGCAACTCTTTGGATCTATGTTCATAATGGCACTAATTTCATTCAGGAGAGTTCTTCCCTCATGACCTAATCATCCTTCAATGGTTTCACCTCCTATTTTTATCACATTGGTGATTAGGTTTCAGCATATTAATTTTGGAAGGACACAAACATTTGAACCATGGCAGTATTTGATTTATACTTTTTATTGGTTATTCTAGAAATTTTAATGTAGTATATAACTTTACATTATAAATATTTAACTTTTTTTTTTACTGTATGACCTAAAGTAAGATTCTCATTGAAGGTATATAAATGTTTTTATGGGTTTTAAAATATATTGCTAAAAATTCATAATGCAAACTAATAATTTTTCTTGAAAATTGGCAATCTATACATGTACAATAATATATATTATTGAAATTGTTATATATTCTAGTTATTTTTATATTCATATTTATGTTAATTCAAGTGTGAATTGTTCTTTATTGTTGATGTTTTCACCTGTTGTCTACTTAGTATCTTTTAGTATGACTTTCTTTTGCTTAGCTATTAAATTATCATTTACATCCAAATTATAAAATGAATCATTACCTGAGGTTAATTTTTTTACTTTTAACAGGATTGAGTCTTTTTTATTTAATTTACTTTGAAAGTATACTATGGCATACCATAGACATTTTTATTATAAAACTTAACATTTAAAGAGATATTTGTTTATATGTCTTTTTCTCTCCCATATTGGAGCAATATTATATTCAAATTTTGATTTACATTATTTAACAGAATGTGTATGACTTTCTGAATGCCAGATATAGAATGTTATTCTAGGCTACAACGCTATATTTAGTCACTATAAATCATGCCACACTATTATCATCTTTCAACAATAGCTTCTGAAAGGTAGAAGTGAATATTTTTAGTCAGTTTGCTTTATTTAATTAGAAGCTGATGAATTCATTCTAATTGTTTTTCTATTATGTGTTTTACTACATGAACTAAAGTGAATATATGATTGTGTCCCTATTACCTCTAAAATTTTATATATCTTAGTAATTGCTTCTAAAGTGTTCAGTTACAGTAAATCCATTATTGATATCATATATTCATGCTAAATTGCAACTACTATAATATGAATTAATGTTAAAATACAGTGAAGGTATTATCTTATATCCCTTTGTAGTTTTGTAGTTGATTTTAGAAACACGTGTTTTTGACACAGAGTTTTGAAATGAGGTCATTTCTAATATTTAGTTTTTTAAAATTTAAATGCCTTATTACTGCAATAAGCACCCATGAAATTCTCACCTCAAACAGAAACTATGATGTTGACCGTAGTCTGTTTCTAAAAACCTGATTTTGCCCTCCAATCAAACCATTCACTTTCTAGTAAGTAATTATGCTAAATGTTATGTTCTTTATTCTCTTGTTTAAGTGTTATGGAGTTTATTTCATCTCTGTATTTGCAAATGGCATGTACTTGTGTGTGTATATGTGTGTAAATGTGTGGGAGTGCTTACGTTAAATTTAAAGCTCTTTGAAGTAAAATAAAGCACCTCATGAAATTGAAATGAACTGAAGATCTTACTGATTAGTTTTACTAATGATTTCAAGAAGAATAATCAAATGGGTTAAGAGAAAAAAAAATTTTTCTGGGGTATAGCACAGGATTCTCCCAGTTCTTGCTTTTTGTGTTTCACATGTGTTTTCTGTCCTAGAATAATGTATTAGAGTGAAGGATTGATTGTTGCCTGTTAAAACTGGGAATATTTAAGTAAGGGTCTCCAGTTTATCAGTTTATAGTTCAAGACATATAAAATATTCTCCAGGGAGACATGGCTTATTAATTTATAAATGTTTAGATATATTTACATTAGGCAAATCTAAAATGGGAGCATTGGATTCAAATCATCAAAGAAAAAAGATCTTCTCTTAGAATGTCCCATTGATCTGCTTTCCTGGAGGACTAGTTATGTTTCTAAGGAGATTATACTGGATCACTTACCTTATATTTCCTTATATTACAGGTTATTAGTGGCCAGTGTATCAGTATCCCTTTATAAATCTTGTTCACATGTGTGTTATATACAATATTATCATTTTTCAGAAGACTAATTTTGTTTACTCACTAATGAACTGTCTCACAGAAATGTTACATAAATAACTGAATGGTATTATAACAGATAGTAAAGCTATTATTCCATATAAATGCAGAATAGGAAGTTTTATATCCTGAAAAAGGTAAATCTGTACTCATAGGGTGAAAAAAGAAGAAACATAAGAAAACCTCTTGAATAAGCAAAAGCTGAAATTTATTGACCCAATATTTTTGGTCTAGCAAAACTTGTCAGTTCTTCATCTAATTTAAAATGCTGTAAATTATTGTCATGCTTTTTTAAATGTAGCAGAGTGATGTATTTGGCAAATCAAGCAGGTTTGCCAAGAAAAAGCAGATTAATTATTGGAAAGAAATAGCAAAATTAAAATATAATAAAGTATAATTTCAAAATATACTCCTAGGAGGGAAAATTTGTCAAAAATTACATAACTGTTGAGGATATTATAAAGGAAAACAAATAGTTTATATTATGATATAAAGGAAGTAATTTCTTTATAAACTGATAATCTTGGACAGCTTCTAATATCAGAATATAATATAAATGTGAAAGAAAAGATATTGTCATATATTTTACTTAATTTTAATACAACTATCAATATTCTTAAAATCAGTTAGGTACTTGTACCTATATTTACAAAAGTAAGAATGAACTACTTTGCCTCATTTCATGGGAGGTCAGATATTACAAGTAAACAACATTTTTGTTTGTTGAAATGGAAACTTTGCATGGGTGCTTCATTCGAGGCCTATACTAACACATCAAGAAAGAAGAAAATATTCCTGGGATACTGAGAAAACTTAATAAATTCCTAAATATATTTTTAGAGAATGTGAATTTATATATATATTTTTCCTCATTGAGTTTATTGGTACATTTTAGGTATACAGTACAGTTACATTCATTATTGGGATCTTGTACCTTTACATGACAGGTCTTGGTTCTCATTTTTTCCCCTTGTCCCTGCCCTCCTGTCACCCAATTTATATTTTATTTAAAAAAATTTTCTTACTTAACAGTACATGTTTGTGGGACATAATGTTTACTTTCCTTATGTGAAGTGCATACATTTTCCTACAAATGACTCATTTATCTTTCTGTATTGCAGAGTTGTATGTTGTTGTGTGTAAACACCACCTTTTCTTTATCCATTCATCTATTGATGGACATTCAGGCTGCTTCCAGGATTTATCTATCATAAATTGTGCTTCTATAAATATACATATGCATACATCACTGTGGTATGATGACTTTAACTTCTTCAGGAAGACTCCTAGAAGTGTAATAGATGAGTCAAATAGAATTTCTAGTTTTATTTTTTTTAGAGGAATCTCCATATTGATTTCCATGGTGCTTGTACTAGCTCACATTTTTTAATCCACTTTTATCATTTGCTATTTTGAGCTATTTTTGCTTATTTAGACTTTTTAAATATGGTATTTTGTCATTGGAAAAAGAAAAATTTCTAAATACAAAGTATATTTTGATAGTCAAGTGCCTAGATTCTGGTCTGTCTGAGTAATTTTAATCATGGCTCAACCAACACACTTACTTAGTGGTTGGACTTGTGGAATTTTCTTAGCTTCTTAATTCCTAATTTTTACCATCTACAAAACTGGAGGATAATTATAACATTTACCTCAGAAGGATTTTTTTGTGACAATTAAATGAGGTAAAATGTAAATTGCATAACAGAGCTGTTTATCTGATATATTTAAAAGTTTTAATAGGTTGACATTTATTATGAATCTTATTATTATTCATACATGAATTGCCAGCCACCAAAACCTTTCTCCAAATCTATAAGAGAAATCTAATCACAAAGATACATTTTAGGATTCAGTATAATAAAAGTTTGAGGTGTGAACTCATTAACTACCATCTCATATTGAAAGCTTAAGAACATTACAAGTTTCAGGTAGTTTCAAATAAATTGCTTATAATTCCCTCAGTTCTAAACGTATATATTCACCACCTAATTTCTGGGAATGACCTGTCAAATGGTTCTAAATAGAGAGGGCCACTAGAACAGTTGGCTGATCTGGAGGTGGACAGAAACATCCTTTAATTTGTTCTCTCAGACATGTAAAAGAAAGCTAGGAATACTTTTGCATTAGAACGCTTTATAATTTCCATATCCACATTTAATTGAAATGCCTGGATATTAGGGATGCCAAGCACTTTCTGACATTTCAGTAAGTAAATGTGAACTAGAATTTTGTTTTTAATTTAGTAGAACAAGCAAAATATGAACCTGATAGATGTGGAATCTCATTTTTGATTCAAACCATATGTCCTCTAGTCAAATAGACATAGTTTGGTTAAAGATTCTAATTAATATTTTTCTGATTAATATCATTAAAGCAATCATTTAAAATATTTAAGTGTTCTGTTCTATTTATTGAAAGCACAATTTTTACCAGGTGAAAAAATTTTATGAGTGCTAACTGATAAACAGTGATTTGAAGTAATTTAGGCTATGGGTTTAGAATTTCCTAATTGGGGAATTTAATTTTAGAAATCTCACATGAGATGAGAACTCCAGGTATATTTAGGAAATTGTGAGTTTATCTGCTTATTGTGTATGTATTAAAATTGTTAGCACTCATAACTATGAATACAGTTCATTGAAATAAATTAATATGTATGTTTTATATATCTTTTTAAGCATATCTTTTCTATAGTGCAAAAACTTGGAGAAAAAAAAGTGTAGTAAGTTATGTATATTAGGCAAGTGACAAAGCTAGTCAGAATTACAAAACAGGTGATTTAGGTCCCATTTTAAACCATTGTTTTATGCCTTCTTTGAATACTAATCTCCAAATGAAAAATCCAATTGTGGTTTTAAATGACCTACTGTTTTATTCCTTCAGTATCCTGTTTTGGCCTATATCTCATCACATGTCAAGATCAACTTTAATCTACATAGATAAAACTATTTCATCAGACTGTGTTGTAATTTACGTATTCATGTAAAGCATTTTCTTCATCCATTTCTTCCTTAATCCAATTTGTATGTCAGGGACATACTGAAACTGAACCAACATAGCCAGAGATTTCATTTAAAAAATAAGTTTTCAGTAGTCATCTTTAAAGTGAAATGTCTTACTATGTGTTTGTAATTTATATGATTTTTTAAAAACTTCCATTTAAATATGTACCTCATTTAAATGTGTACCTTATACGAGATACCCAGAAGAGGGATAGATTGGTCAAATGGAACTTTTAACTCTAGTTCTTTGAGGTATCTCCATATTGATTTCCATAGTGGTTTCACCAGTCTGCACTCCTACGAACAGTGGAGAGGGTTTCTTTCCTCCACAGCCCCACCAACATTTGTTATTGGTTGATATCTTGACAGCAGCCATTCTTTGTGGGGTGAGGTGTAATCTCAGTGCTGTTTTCATCTGCATGTCTTGAATGACCACTGATGTGGAACATTTTTTCATATATTTATTTGATACTTTTACTTCTCTGTCTGAGAAATGTCTGTTCATTTCAGATGCCCATTTTTTAATCTGGTCTTTATATTTGGTGGGTCTGATTTTTTTGAGTTCTTTATATATTCTAGATAATAGTCCTTTGTCCGAGGAGCAGCTGATAAAATGTGTTTCCCACATTGTGGGTTGTCTCTTAGCTCTGTTGGAAAAGATAGTCTTTTTCTCAACATGATAAAGGCCATCTATGAAAAAACATTATATTAAATGGCCCCAAACTGAAAACCTTCATGTTAAAATCAGGAACAGGACATAGATGCCCACTGTCACTACTCCTGTTCAATATATTTCTGGAAACATTAGCCACAGCAATTAGACAAGAGAAAGAAATTAAAGCAATAAAGATAGGAAAGGAAGAAGTTAAACTGTCATTATTTGCTGATGATATGATACTCTATATAGAAGACACAAAAAACTCTGCCTAATGGCCTCTAGACTTAATTGACACTTTGACCAGAGTAGCTGGATGCAAGGTTAACACTCAAAAATCAATAGCCTTCTTGTACAAAAATAATAGACTCATTGAGGGAGAAATTAGGGAAAGAATTCCTTTCACAATAGCAACCAAAAATGAAGTATCTAGTAATCAATCTAATGAAGGAGACAAAAGACCTCTACACTGACCCTAGAGCACTCTGAAAAAAGATATTGAAGAGGATATAAAAAAATGGAAAGATATCCCCTGATCTTTGGTAGGAAGAATCAACATAGTGAAAATGGCCATAATGCTAAATCTGTTATACAGATTCAATGCAATCCCAATTGAAATTCCAACCAGTGTATTTCACAGAACTAGAAAAAATAGTTCAAATTAACTTGGAACCAGAAGAGACCTAGAATAGCAAAAGCCATTCTAGGCAACAGAGACATAGCAGGGGGTATCACAATACCCACCTTGAAACTATACTACAAAGCCACTGTGATAAAAACAGCATGGTACTGGCAAACAAAAAGACCTAAAGATCAATAGAATAGATTAGAAGATACAGAAACAACTTCATATGTACTCAGCTACCTCATCTTTGACAAAGGAGTCAACCATCCTTAGTGGAGGAAAGATAACCTCTTTAATACATGGTGTTGGAAAAAGTGGGCCGGGGATTTAGCTCAGCGATTCGGTGGCCTGCTTTGCAAGCGCAAGGACCCTAGTTCACTCCCCAGTACCAAAATAAATAAATAAATAAATAGATAAATAAATAAAAATACTATGGTTATTAAAAGGATAAATACAAAAATGTCTAGAATGTAAAATGCAATTTACAAAGAGTATGGTACAGTAAATGCAGTAGTTGGACTTTGAGATTTAATTTTTTTTTCCAAAGAAGATGCATTTTGGAAACTGGTGGTTTATTGGGTGATGAGCTGTGGGGCTCATTGTTAATACACAAGAAAATTTAAGTGAGAATATGTAACTGAATAATAATTATACATTATTTTATGGATGAATAGTAAGAGATTTCAAATATATAGGTTTTTCTATATGAAACTTCACTAAAAATATTACAGTGTGTCCATCATATTTCTGCCCCTGAATTCACTTTTTATTTAGGACTTCTCTTTTTTTATTATTTGCTAAACAATGTTGTTATTTTCATTGGCTTTTGACAAAAAAACTCTTGGATAAACAAAAAACAAGAGATTATCAAAAAAAATAGCAAACAAAGTAATATTAAAGTGCTCTTGGATTTCTTCCTTATTTTGACTTTTGTAAATAATTCTACTAGGAATACAGATCTACATATACCTCTTTGAAAGCCTGCTTTCAATTATATTGGAGATATATGTAGGAGATTATTTGCTGGATTGTGTCGTAGTTTCATATTTGATTTTTCTGAGGTTCATTGAAATGCTTTCTATGGCAAATGTATCATCTTAGCTTCCCACAAACAATTTACAAGGGCTCCAATTTTTCTACAACCTCTTCATAACTTATTATGGTTTGTATTTTTGTTTGTTTGTTTTTGCAGTAGCCATTCTAATGAATGAGAGGTGACACGGGTTTTTTAAATTACACCAACACATACCAAAGTTAAGTAACTTATGAAAAGTGACTCAAAGATGATCTATGCTTTTAGTTATATTTTCCTGATTTAAATTTTAGAGATACAAACTTATTTTAACCTACAATTACTTTATAATATTATGCTATTTTTAAAAACATATTAGCACAAAAAAGTCAGTATTGACTAAAATACTTTACAAGGTGATTTAAAGGGTGATGCATCCAAGTAACAAAAGCAATAGGAACAAGAAAATGAGAAACTTGACCTCCGGTCCCTTCTTATAAACTCTGCATGTTGTTTTTAAATGATATTTCCGTGGTCAATTTCATGGTCTCAGCTTCACTAACTGGATGTGTTATTTAGTGCATGGTTGTTATTTGTCCTATATTTCATCTTCTAAATAATCTCTAGGGAATTTTCTACCTCCCTCATTGATAATTTATAATTTTATTTATCCAAGGATGAAGGATATATTGCGTGACTGGGTTTCAAAATGAGGAAAAGTAAAGTCAAAGAGATAACAACAAGATAGCTTGAGATTCTACACTCACACAAGTCAGCAAAAAAAAAAAAAACTTAGTTTTTATATGTACCCTGGGAAATCTGCTTTAGGGGTGCCCTCCAACTTCTTAAGTCAATGATACTTCTTTGTGGTTTATTTTGCAATGCAGAAGCTTTTTAATAAGATGAGATCCCAGTTTTGATTCTTTGTGCTAGTTCCCATGCTACTATTTGTTCACAAAGTCTTTTCCTATGCCAATGTCTTCAAGAGTTCTGCCTAAGAACTTCCAGCAAGTTTAGTGTCTTGTTTTTTGTTTTTTTTTTTGTACCAGGGATTGAACTCAGGTCCTTGTGCTTGCAAGGCAGGCCACTGAACCACTAAGCTAAATCTCTGACCCTAGTGTCTCTTTTGTAATATTTAGATCTTTAATCCACTTGGATTTTGGTGAGTGCATGGTGAAAGATAAGGGTGCAGTTTTAATCTTTTGCAGGTTGAAATCCACTTTTTCCAACACCATGTATTAAAGAGGTTATCTTTCCTCCACTAAGGATGGTTGACTCCTTTGTCAAAGATGAGGTAGCTGAGTACATATGAAGTTGTTTCTGTATCTTCTAATCTATTCTATTGATCTTTAGGTCTTTTTGTTTGCCAGTACCATGCTGTTTTTATCACAGTGGCTTTGTAGTATAGTTTCAAGGTGGGTATTGTGATACCCCCTGCTATGTCTCTGTTGCCTAGAATGGCTTTTGCTATTCTAGGTCTCTTCTGGTTCCAAGTTAATTTGAACTATTTTTTCTAGTTCTGTGAAATACACTGGTTGGAATTTCAATTCATAATTCTCTTTCCAGATGATGATTAAGAGGCTAATAGAAAAAATGGTGCCAGGTACCACAACAGCAACAGAACTTTGCTGTTGTCTGGATATTATTCTTTCCTTTGTTTTTTTTTTAATGGAATGTGCTGAATGTCTATAATTTTGTTCAGATAACTGCAGAACCTGGAAAAGCTGTTGCTGCTATCGATGCATAACATACTATTATTAGTATTTATACACACACACACACACACACACATATATACAAATTGAATTTTGGGAAACTTTAACGCTGCTGCCAACTTTGGAAAAAGTCACCCCAATTTACTGTGTTGTCTTGTCACTGTACAGAAATGGACAACCATATTGGTCTAGAAATGTTAATTTATTTTATTTTTTCCATGTGTACAGGGGTAACACATCGTACTAAATATGTAAGGTCATATCTACATGGATTTGATTATATATAGCTGAACTTTCTCTTTAGTGATTAAAGTTGCACTACCTTTGAACTATAAAAATTATTCATCATGGATTTTCCACAGTTGCTTCTCAGATAGAGAAATATCGCATTACGTAGCTATGCCCCTGAGTATGTTCATTTGTTCCACCTTTTTGAACATCACATAGGCATTATGGGAAAAATGATATAAATTCATAAGAGGTTGAAATGTATCACATATCTACAGTCAACATGAAATTGTGCCTAGACTATGACAAATGTCACTTTCCCAGAAACACTAAGATTAGTCAAAAGGAAAAATAAATTCTTAGAGGGCATCATATCTGAGGTTCAACATTGTTCTCTCTTTAAGCATTTGGTATCTTAGGATGTAAGCACTACAGTAATCCATGAGTTCATATAGATCACATTTTACTTACAGAGGAGTGAAAACAAAGCCCAGAGGAAGGCGTGCCCGGAAAAGGTCACATAGTGATTGCAGGAGAGCTGTGAGTGGGAGCTGGGCAGTCAGCTTCTAAACCATCCTACACCAATTACTTGGTCAAGACAAATGAAATCACTGGCATTCTGAGCTCTATGGTTACCTCTTTGTTTATTCTCCTGAATCATGCTGACACTCAATATTCACTTTAATTTAAATCCTTTGACCCCCCCAAACTCTTGGGGTTTAATTTATGCTGTTACTTTCCATTTAATTGATGCTCTACCTTATTTATGATAGCAGCTGCTCAAAGGAAACTTCTTTTAATAATAAAAATCACAAAAGCAATTATTCAGTTTGAAGTATTAAAAAAAGCTGAATAATGTAGTGTCTATAAAAAGCTGCTTTCTATTGGTTTAACACAAAGGGTGAATTTTGCAGAAGTCTATAATTAAAATCTAAATTCTCACTTGGGTTTCCTACTAGGAGACCAGAATTCCAGCTTTTTAAAAGGTGACTTTTTAAAAACAATGACTAAACTCATCTTGTTCAGTTCAACTTCTCTATTTCTTTTCCCACAATGTCACTGACGTCACATTTTCAAGTTACTAAATCAAACCTTGGGATTTTGCCACACTGTGACGCAAAAGATGGGAAAGAAACTAACAACGGTCTAAATGTTAACAAATGTGTTCAAAGAAAAATGGAAATTGTTCAGAAAAAGTATTTAATTGATGAATCATGCATTTAAGAAATTTAAAGATATTCACATGTAATTCTGTATTATCAACATCATAATAGGAAGTTAAAATGGAGAAGAAATCTATAGAGCTGGAGTGAAATATCTGAATTGAATGAGTATACTCTGTCTCTTGCAGTCAAGATGACTTTAAATCATCCTCAAAGTCCATGAATCTTAGTTTATTCATACATAAAATGGACAGTGATATGTATTTTTTCTGCTTATTCATGCATGCATACATAAAAAATTACTATGGTGGGCCGGGGATTTAGCTCAGCGATTCGGTGGCCTGCTTTGCAAGCGCAAGGACCCTAGTTCACTCCCCAGTACCAAAATAAATAAATAAATAAATAGATAAATAAATAAAAATACTATGGTTATTAAAAGGATAAATACAAAAATGTCTAGAATGTAAAATGCAATTTCCTAAAAAGTAACTGAAATTTAATTTGTGAGGCATATGAATGCCAAAAATTTGTACCTAGATATTGCAAACTAAACTTTCTAAATATCTCAATATAATAATTTGAATATTTGCGTTGAATCACTAAGACAATGTCACTTAGATTATAGCCAAGCAATAGAAAATATGCGACAGTCCTTTCAGCAATTGATATGAGTTTTATGAAATAGATACATTTTTACAAGAAAAAATATAAAAAATTTTCAAATCTTCATTTCATTGGCTTCTACCAATTTTTAAAATACAACCCCAAGATAGGACAATGGCTCTAGGATCTAATAAAAATCTGACAATCAGAAAAATATTGTGAAAGAAGTGCACAAGAAGTGCTCTCTCCTTTGCAGTGAGTTGTACCATTCTGGGCCAGACAGTGTGCTGTGTTAGAGAGAAGAGGCCTCTTTGCTGCTTTCCTGCTCTCCCACGGTAAAATTGAGACACCAGGAACCAAGTGAGGTCAATGAAGTCATTCTGAGGCTGGAATCTCCTTCTTTGGGTTTATCTGCAGGCTATGAATTTATAGCAAATAGGAGGTGAGATGAGAAAAGCTCATTTTGTTGGCTCTGACATTGATGCTTACACCACATCAGTAGAAAAGAGGTGGGGAGTGAATGTCTTAGCTTCCCAGGATATTCTAAAATGGGAGCAAGGTACCCAGTCATACTGCAAATATGAATTTTCAAAAAATATTTTTTCTCAATTTTTACTTGCAGTGATAGTGAAGCTTATAAAAAGTGCAGAATACTAGGTCCCACACAAAGAGTATGGTACAGTAAATGCAGTAGTTGGACTTTGAGATTTAATTTTTTTTTCCAAAGAAGATGCATTTTGGAAACTGGTGGTTTATTGGGTGATGAGCTGTGGGGCTCATTGTTAATACACAAGAAAATTTAAGTGAGAATATGTAACTGAATAATAATTATACATTATTTTATGGATGAATAGTAAGAGATTTCAAATATATAGGTTTTTCTATATGAAACTTCACTAAAAATGTTACAGTGTGTCCATCATATTTCTGCCCCTGAATTCACTTTTTATTTAGGACTTCTCTTTTAAACTTCACTGAGAAATTCAGTATCTGTATGTCAGTCTGTAGCAGAAAACTGCGTATTTCAATTTATTGCTTTTTCCTGAGACTTTAAGTATAAAATACTGAAGATATTGTTAAAGTTCAATTTGGAAATAATGAGCATCAAAATACATGATGCTATTCTATCCTGCTCATTTCCAAATTCATTTATCAAGCCTGCACTGAGCACCTACTATGTGCCAGGTGCTAGACTAATGAACAATACCTTGTAATACTTTTCATAATGTAAGAAGCTATAAAATACAGTAAGATTACCTTAATGCAAAGATATTAGTTCAAAAGGGGGTGAAGCTTTTAATAAATTAACATGGTACAGTCAATTAAAAGAGAATTAAATAAAATTTAAAAAATTAAAATAGAAAAAAGTTACATCACTTATTTGAAAAGGTTCATAAATTAAGCACAAACTATGCATCTAAAACAAGTCTTAAGCACAAAATCTAGAATGTGAATTGTGGTTTAAATGAACTTCTATGAATAAACTTGAAATGTACTTTTTTATACCCAGTATACATGTTTTACAGGAATTTTTATTATTTGCTAAACAATGTTGTTATTTTCATTGGCTTTTGACAAAAAAACTCTTGGATAAACAAAAAACAAGAGATTATCAAAAAAAAAATAGCAAACAAAGTAAATTAGCACGTATACAAATCTTTATAGACCCAATTCTAATGTGAAATACTGTGTTTTTTTTTAGGTTTAATAAATTTTAAATTAAAAAAGTGATGGCAGGCAGACTATCAACTAATGATACAGTTTAATTCAGTTTGTATTCTACTTCTGAGACTTTGTTTTCTCCATTAAATGGCAGAAAAGTATTACAGTATTCCAAAATCTGAAAGAGGTCAGGATGTCACCAAATGTTCTTTAGCAGCAAAACTGGTCCTAAACTAATGAGAAACAATTTCTGGTCTTTACTTGCCCCAATATTTCTAGGTTTATTTTTGCAGTACATATATTAAGGTGTTTGATCATTCCTGAATCAGTATGTGTTCATAATAGAATGTCAGTAATATTCACAAGAGGATCATCCTTACCACTTAGTACAGTGATTATAAATTATAAATATATAATTTTCAATGCATGTAAATTATGAATTTATATGAAAGCAAAAATTCATATATAGTCAAAGTACTTCTGGAGACAAAGAAACAGTATAGCATAATAATGAAAATATTATATCCTGGAGCCAGTCTGCCTGGCTTCCAGTCCCATTCATACCACCACCTCACTATATGGCCCTGAAGCTGTCACTGAATCTCTCTGCCTCTCTATTTCTTGCATGTAATATTAGAAAATTCAAAGGACCTTCCTTATAAGGTTGTCTTGAGCATTAAATAAGTTAATATTTGCAAAGGCCTTCGAATAAACCCTGGAACAAAATAAGTTTGTAAATATTAATTCTAAAAATACAATAAGGAGGGACAAATTAACCCCATGTTGCGTTTTCATTTAGGTAATTTGGTAGTGCTGTAGAGACAGGACAAAATCATCTACAAAGACAAAGTGGGGAGATGAAACAAACTCATGCTTGGAGAGCATGTTGATATGTGACTGAGTAACCTGAGAGATTATTGAAGAAAGTAGGATTTATCAATAAACATTGGTTAAAATTGGGTAATTAAAAAAATAGATTGGGCTTTGACCTTACAATATAGAACTCAATTTTATCTGAACTTTGAAAAGTGAAAGCTAAATTTTAAAATTTCTATCAAAATGTACAGGTGCATGTCTTTCTGAGCTTGAGTCAGAGAGGAAAATTATATTTTAAAAAGTCAAAAACACAAAACAATTTTTTGAACAATCACATGTGAAAGCATTAGAAAAAATGTTTAAGAAATTTTGTTAAAGAAAATTTCTCATAAGACATTTTAAAGAGTAAAGAGTATGATAACTTACTTGCCGAAGGACATGACTAAGTATGCCAAGATCCTGTATATTTATAAAATGGAAAAAATATGAATATATATGTATGGACAATAAATATAGAAATTATACAACTTTGCAGGCAGTTTAGAGAATCCTAATACAAGACACAATGATACAATTCTCCAAAAATTGATGAAATTTAAGATCTTATTGTTTAGAACTACTATACTTTGGTGAGGATGTGAATCTTATAAATTGTTGCTAGGAGTAAAAAATGATGCAATCACTACATCATTTGGTATTGATTTCTAAAGTGGAACAACCCTGAATTCACACCATTACTAGATATGTACCAAGAAGAAATTCTTGTACATATCTACTGGAAGGCATAGCAAAAAAGTTTATTGTAGTATTCTTCATAATTACAAAAAACTGGAAAAAACAAATCCATTTGTAAACAGCAGGATAGTTAAATATTGTGGAATTTTCATAAATTGGGATATCATGTAGTAATTAAGCATGATTTATAGTTAAGTATCAGATCATGGGTGAATCTTAGAATCATATTCTAAGGTATACTCCTTTTAGAAGACTACGTAAAATATAATATCATGTGTTTCTTTGTTGAAGTACTGGAGCTTTAACTCAGAACCTTTGCACTGAGCTTTATATAAGCCCTTTCTCAACACTTTACTTTTTAGTATTTTGAGAAAAGATCTCACTGTGTCACTATATTGACCAGTCTGGGTTCAAACAAATCTTCCTGCTTCAGCCTCTTAGAGTGCTGGCATTACAGATCTGTGCCATCACACCTGCTTCTTAGTTTTAAAAGTTCAAAAAAAGTCAATGGATGCACTGTACAGGTACATACTCGTGTGTCATAAAGCATAAAACATGCATCCATAAACACAGTTCCACATGATGGTCACTAATCCTTCATCCATTTATCAAACCCTGTAATTGTATCTTAACTGCTCTTTCTGTCTCCTCTAGTCTTTCTCCATCAACAGTAGCTTGCCATTACTTTTATATAGATATTATCAACAAGAACATCTGGGAATTTGTTGAATTTTATGAGTTGTGAAACTGTTCATCAGTACCTTTTTTTTTTTTAACTATAAGGACAACAGCTACAGAAAGACATCAGTTTTTAATCTGTATTTTAACATTGAATAAAATAAAATCCCCATGATTTATGACATAACTAAGGCCATACAATTTAAAATCCAGCATTTGAAATCAAATCTTACAATTCTAGTTCTTACACACTTGCACTGTCTGAAGTCCCCAAATCACAATTCAAAAGCCTAAATGCTCAAGCAGGCACCTTTAATGTCAATAGTTTCAATAAAAAATATTTATTATCTTCCTGCTTCAAATATCAGTCTAGCACCCCACCCTTTCTTTTTTTCCACACCTTTTAAAATTATCTTTGGCAAAAATTAGCAAAATATAATAATATATTTGTCTTGAGGAACTGGTTTATATAGTGCTTCTTGATCACCCTTCCTATGTCCATAAATCTACCTTCGTGGTTTTTAGTCATCTTTTATTATTCTCTTTAACTCATTTATATTTTAGGTTTCATATATAAGATATCTTCTAGGAAACACTTAATGCTTTGTGTGTGATTTATTTCACTTAGCCTTAACGTCTCAAGATCCATCTATTTTTCTACACGTGATTCAAATTTTTGGTACTTCATTTTGTTCTGATATCACATTTTCTTTATCCATTCAGCTGTTGATGGGCACATACATAACTTTCATAATTTAGATATTATGACTTGTGCTGCTGTAAACTTGAGTATGCATGAATCACTGTAAGATGATGTTTTTGACTTATTTGGGAGGATACCCAAGAGAGGTATAGCGGGGTCAAATAAAATTTCTACTTTTTTTTTTTTTTTGAGAAATCTCCATATGGATTCTCCATACTGGTTGTACTAGTTTATACTCCTACCAACAAGGTACAAGCCTTTCTCTTTTGCTGCAATATTTCCAGTATTTTTTGAGTCCTTGATGATAGCCATTCCTACTGGACTAAAATGGGCTATCAGTACAATGTGTGGCTTTGAGTTGCATTTCTCTAATGGCCAAAGACACTGAACATTTTTTCATGTCCTATTAACTTTTTTTTTGAGAAATGTCTACTAATTTTAATAGTTTTTGTTTTTTTGTTTTTTGTTTTTGGTACCAGGGATCAAACTCAGGACCTTGCACTTTCAAGGCAGGAAGCAGCACCACTGAGCTAAATCCCGGGTCCAATGTCTATTAATTTTAACTTGCAACTGTTATATAGCCTTTTAGTTTTCAGGGTACAATATTTTGTACATTATTTCTTTACATATTCTAGATATTAGTCTTTTTCTGTCTATGGAGCCGCCAACATAATTTTCTTCCCATTTTGTATGTTGTCTTTTTTACTCTTATGTCTGTTTCATTTGTGTGAAGAAGCTTTTTAATTGGATATAATCCCCTTTGTTGATTGTTGGTATTTCTTGTACAATTGGAGTTCTATTCAAAAAGTCCTTGTCTATGCTTATGTCTTCAAGAGTTTTATCAGTTTTATCTTCTAGAAGGTCCACTATTTCTGCTTATGTATACAGGATAAGCCTTCTATCCATCTTGATTTGATTTAGTGCAAGGTGAGAAATGTGAATCTAGAGTCATTTTTCTGCATATGGATATCCAGCTTCCCAGTGCCATTCGTTAAAGAGGATTTTTTTTACAGCATCTTTTTTTAGCCCTGTTGTCAAAAATTAGATGACTGCAGCAGTATAGGGTTGTTTCTTCATCTTCAATTCTATTTCATTGGTCAATGTATCAATCAGTATTTACTAAGAAACAGATGTAACACAAATATACAAATATATATGAATTTACAGTATTGGCTTATAATGGCCACACACAGATTAGGGTGAGGAAGAGCACAAAGGGTCTGTACACATGCTGGAGTCTTGAAGGATTTAGTCAAAGTTCTGAAGTTCACCACAGTTTCCTGTGTAATCCCTATCAGGAGGCCGATGGGTCTGTACTGGAAGGCTGGAGAGTTTAACCAGAAAGTGGAAGGATCCACCCTGGAAGCCAAACAGTCTGTGCTGGAATCCAGGAGATCCCATCCAAGGTGAATGCTAGAGCTTGTCCGAAGGAACAGAAGTGCATCATTCCACATTTCCCCCTTTACCATCCAGGCCACCCTATGGTATGGAACTGCTGAGCTTGTTTATTTAAGTTTCCCTGAACTAAAACTCTCAAGTTGACACAATCAACCATCACAGTCAACAAGTCTGTTTTTATGCCAAGCTGTCTTTATGGTTGTAGTTAGAAAGTTTAACTTGAAATCCAGGATTGTAATGCCTCCCCTTTTGCATTTTTTTCTCAGGATTGCTTTGGCTATTCTGAGTCTCTTTTGGTTCCATACAAATTTTAGCATTTTTTCTAGCTTTATGATGAATTTGGATAGTATTTTGATTGAATTAACATTACATTAATATATAATTTTTGTTAATATGACCATTTTGACAATATTGGTTCTGCCTATCCAGAAATGGGAAATAATTTTTCCATTTTCTAAGGACCTCTTCGATATCTTTTTTTCAGAGTACCATAGCTCTTGATATAGAGTTCCCTGGGTTCTTAATTATTTGAAAGTATTGTGAATTGAATTATTTTCCTCATTTCTATTTTGCTGGGTTTGTGATATATTTTTGATGGGGATTTTGGGAGGTGATTGGATCATGGATGTGTGATTAGTTCAGTCTCTAAACTAGTTCAGTTAACTAGTTATTTTACAGATAAATATGATGTTGGGAGATGAAGCCTGTTAGGAGGAACTGGTTAATTGTGAGCGTGACCTAGAAGGGTCTATCTCCCTCTCTCCTTCCTTGATACCTCTCTGCTTCCTGCTACCTTTCCTTGAAAGCACTGTTTGGCTGCTGTGCCCCTCTCCCATGCTGTCTTGCATTGGAGCTAGCTGACAAGTGACTTAAACCTCCATAAACTGAATTAAAATGACCCCTACTCTTTTAATTTGTGGGTATTGGGTGTTATTCGTTGTGCCTTAGTGATGAGAAAAATAACTGAGACAGTATACAGATTGCTACTGATTTTTGTATGTTGATTTTTGTATCTTGCCACTTTGCTGAATTTATTAGTTCTTCTGGTGAAATTTATCAGTTCTTCTATATAAAGGATCATATCATGTGCAATTAAGGATAGTTTGACCTGTTCTACTCATATGGCTTTTATTTCTTTATCCTGCTTAATCTCTCTGGCTAAACATTCAAGTACTAAATTGAGCAACAACTTTAGAGAAAATGTTTTTAGTTTTTTCTCCATTAAGTGAAATATTGGCAGTGTATTTTCCATACATGACTTTCATCATTTCAAGGTAAAGTCTTTCTTTACCTATTTTATCAAGGTTTTAATTTTCCTGTTGGATTTTCCTCAAAGGATTTCTCTGGACTTATTGAGAGTATTATCTGAATTTCATATTTTTATGTCAAGTATTACAATTATTGATTTGCTTCAACTTGCTTTAAATAATGTCTTCATTATGTAGACTTGAAACCACAGTTTATCTTTATTTTTTTCCTGTGCTCTCAGGTATCAAGTATTTTAAATTTACTAATATCTCTTTTCTACCTCCACTATACTTTACACTTGAAAGGCACCTAGACACTTCTGTTTTAGTCCCATTTCTTTTTTACCCTCTCCAATGCCTTTCTTTCTGTAAAATCTCTGTATATCTATCTTTAGAAACCTTGTCATTTATGAAGCTTATAGTGTCTCCTCCTTTTTTGTTCTAAGTCTCTGTCTCAGTATTTTTCCTCATATCTAAATTATTTTATTTGTATTTCTCTTAAACCAATTGATTTCATTGCTTTGGTGGTTTATGTATTTATTCATATCACAATTTGCATATCTTAAGATTTTAATATATGCAGATATTATATTATATTCATTATTTTCTGTGAATAGCAAGTCCATGGAGTAGGTAAAAAAATATTTGATGAATTAGGCATAAATGTAAGGGTAACCTGTAAAGTGAGCATAGCCATAAAATAACAAATTTAAGAAGAGTTTATATTTGATGTCAGATCCAATACATGATTACATTAATCCTTACTAGTTAAAATAGCCACTATTTCTTCTACATTTCACTTCATTTATATTATCTTAAAATTTTTTCTGAGTAATTTTTAATATTTGTTCCCTATATATTTGATCTAAGGGCACAGGATATTGAATAATTTCAGGGAATTCCTAGAAAAAATAGTTCTTTCAACTATAAAGTCTTTCAACTTGCAGGAACAGGTAAAAACCCTGGAGTTTAAATATGCCATGAACCCTGAATTACATTTTCAAAGAAATCGCTTACCATTAATACTGGTGGTATGTTCAAATGCTAAAAATGCATTTTCCTCAAGTGTGAAGGAATAGGGGGTCCTGCACTCAACTTTGAGCCAGTTAGCATTAGCAAACTGATACTGAAAACCTGGGGTTGCTTTATCTTCTGTCCAAAGAAAATATTTTAGTTCTGGAAAAAGCATAAAATAAAATTTAGTATAACATTAATTCTTTTGTTGCTAATGAACTGCAAATTCTGTTTTCAGATATAAATCATATACACAAAAATTTGACTAATTTTCAATTTATTATTATGACTGTTAATGATTTTGTTATATGCTTGTCTGCCTAAAATTATAATAACTGCATCCCAATCAGCCTGTCTTTTGAGTTTAGAGAATGAAAGGTAAGTTAAACAGGGTAAAGAGACATTTTGATTCCTGCAAATTTATTTCTAGTCTTTATTTCTGACACATTACTTTCTTCATACATTGTATCTTTTTATCTTTATTTTTGTGAGGAAAGCAATAAAATGTTTAATTTTTCATTATAATTTCTGTATGGACCCCAAAATAAAATATGAATCTGGTGAACCCCAGAACTCCTGAATTTGACTATTCATGATTGGACCTATCATAGGTACATTTGCTTTCTTGGTAAAGCAAAGCAAGTCAAGACAACAAAAACACTATCTACATATTGTGCTTATTAAATGAATGGTCTAAGAATTCAGATTGTGTCCACTCAGATGTCAGTTTTGATACTTACATGCTATGCAGCACTGGGAAATTAACCTCTCAGAGCAAAATCACTCATTTGAAATGTAGTCATCATAATATTAATTTCAATGTATTTTTGTGAAAATTGAATGAAATAATATAATTTTCTCAGCTTCGTTGTGTTACACCATAAGTATTAATAATAAATACAGACCACCAGTGCCCAGAGCTCCAAGCAGCACAGACTGGTGAGGGGTGTTGAAGCCCAGTAGTGCTAGGCTGCTATCCCAGCCCCAGCGCCCTGGGCCTCCAAGCAGCACGGACCTGTGAGGAGTGGAGGTACCCGGGTGCTCCTGCAGCATCATCCCAGCGCCCTCACGCCTACCCCGATCCCCGGGCCTCCTGGTGATCCACACTACAGAGACACAGGGGCTCATAAAGGCCATTGTATTGAACTCCAGAAGGTAGAGTAGAAGTGAACAACAGAAAGAGGGCCTCTCTCAGGCTCCTTGATGAAAATTGAACAAGGCACACCAGATCACCATAGTTGGTAAGTTGGAGGGATCACCTTCTCCTTTTGGAACATGGTCTGTCCTCAGGGGAAGAGCAGCTGGAACCTGCAAAAGAACCTTGCAGAATTCAACCCTGTGAGAGATCAGGTAGCTCATCTTGGGCCTTGCAACCAGAAATCAGCCTGAATCTTAGGGGCCTGCTGCTGGCTTGCTGAAATTAATTGACTTAAATCTGCACGCCGCTGTCCACAATGTCTAATGTGACACCAGAGATATACACTTTTTTGTTAAAAAAATAAATACAAAATTTAATAAAGCCACCAACAATAAACTTATTGAATTACCAATTAATAGATCTCGCTATCTTTTCAGTTGCAGCCAACAAATATCCTGGAGAGGATCATTTAATATTCCATAAACCTTTTGTTTCTTCTCAAAGTCTATGCCACTAATTTTAGGATACATTAATAGATTTTTTTCTGCAACAATTTTACAAAGGATTGTTAGTGATAGTTGACTCTTCATTTTTTAAACTTTTTTATTCAATAATTCAATTGGTACATTTTAGGTATACAATATGACATTCATGATTGGGAATTTTACCTTTACATGACATATCTTGGTTCTTATTTCTCCCTTATTCCCCTGCCCTCCTTTCATCCCCTCCACCCCTCACTATTTACAAAAACATTGTTTCCATTTTTTTCATTTTTTCATATTTGTTTCTTTCCCTTATTTCCTCTCCCCTACCTGGCTCACTTCTCCTTCCCCTTTGGAACTTTTCTTGGTATTTCACATTATCTATTATACGTTTTGATCCTTATTAATACTTTCAGTTTTTCACAACAAAGAAACTATTTGGTATTTACACATGTGTACCCTATATATTTCACTTAAGAATATATCCTCAATGTGTATCCATTTAGCTATAAATGTCACTAGTTTATAACTGAGTACTGCTAGATTTTATTTAAGAAACCTCATCTTTATCAGTTGAAGGGCAGTTGGGCTGTTTCCAAATTTAACTATTACAAACTGTGCTGATATGAAAGTGGGTGCGCATATATCTCTGTGGTATGATTCTTTTAATTCTTTTGGAAGGATAACCAACGGGAATGGCGGGGTCAAATAGGACTTCTATTAATAGTTATCTGAGGTATCTCCATACTGATTTCCACGGTGGTTTCACCAGTCTACACTCTCAATAACAGTGGAGAAGTGTTCCTTTTTCTCTGCAACCCTGCCAGAATATGTTATTGGTTGATGTCTTTATAACAGCTATACTTTCTGGAGTGAGGTGGAATCTCAGAGTTGTTTTCATGTGTATCTCTCAAATGATCAATGATGTTGAACATTCTTTCATATCTTTATTTACTGTTTCTACTTCTTTGTCTGAGAAATGTCTGTTCATTTCAAATACCCAATTTTGGATTGTGTTTTTAAATTTGGGAGATCTGATTTTTTTAGAGCTCTTTATATATTCTAGACAGTAGACCTCTGTCTAAGGAACAGTTAATAAAAATATTTTCCCACATTGTGGGTTGCTTCATCACTCTGTTGTTGGTTTCTCTGGCTGTGCAGAACCTTTTTAATGAGATGAGAACCCAGTTGTTGATTCCTTGTGCTAGTTCATGTGTTACTGATGTTTTTTTCATAAAATCTTTACCTACACCACTGTCTTCAAGAGTTCTAACTAATCTCTCTTTCAACCAGTTTAGTGTTTCTGTTTTAATATTTAGATCTTTGGTTCATTTTGATTTTAGTGTAGTGCATGGTGAGATACATAGATCTAGTGTTAATATTTGGCAAGTTGAAACCCAGTTTTTCAAGCACCATTTATTATAAAGGCTGTCTTTCCTCCAGTTAGACTGTTTGGCTCTTTTATCTAAGATGGGGGGTGCCGAGTGTGTCTGCATTTGTTTTTGCATCTTCTAATCTATTCTACTGATACTTGGGTCTGTTTCTTTGCCAGTATTAGGCTGTTTTTAATCACAGTAGCTTTGTAGTTTAGTTTCAGGTTGGGGATTGTAATACTCCCTAACATGTCTTTTGTTTTTGGAATGGCTTTCGCTATGCTAGGCCTTGCTTGTTCCAAAATGATTTTTTGAATTCTCAAGGTCTTTGAAGTGTGCTGATGGAGTTTCAATTGGGTTTGCACTGAAAATATACAGCAGCTTTGAAAGTATGGCCATTTTTACTATATTGGTTTTTCCTACCCAGGAACAAGGGATGCCTTTCATTTTCTGATACCCTCTTTGATCTTTCTTTTTATAGTAGTATAGTTTTCAGAGTAGAGGTCTTTGATTTCTTTTGTTAGGGTGATGTCTAGGTATTTCAGGTTTTTTGGATGCTGTTGTGAAGGAAATTGTTTCTCGCATTCCTCTCTCAGTCTGTTGTTCAAGTAGAAGAAGGCTATTGAGCTTTTGTTGTTGTCCACAAGCCCCCTCTTGGAACAAGGTTCAGGAGCTTGGACTGGGAGGGTAAGGTGCAGAATCTCCAAGCAGACTTCAGGGAGGTTTCTGGAATGATTCCTCTTTTAATAAGTTCAACCAGCAGATATAAAGTTTTGAAAGAGGGAGTAGCAAAGGAGGAGTAATATATTTGGCTTAACAGGATTGGTTATTGGAGTGTCCTTGGATGGGTGATGGAGGCATCCAACAGGGGGAATGGGCTGGGCCATAGCTGGACATAGACAAGGCTCAATGCACAAGCTAGGCCTCTACTAGTGTGCTAGGAGACATATGAGTGGTGCACTTTTCCTAGCCAGACTTGTACCTCGCTGACATTTCCCCCTCTGTTTTTTGCCTCCATCACCTCAGCCAAAAGCACTACATTTTTATGACTTATTTATATCATTGGACAAATTGTCTATTAAACTTAATGATCAGGAATAATAAAAGAACACCAAAAATTAGCATGACACAGGCTGAAAATTTTTGTTTCAGTTAATTGTATCTCTTCTCACATGAGGTCCATTTGAGACTGAAGATTTAATATAATGGCTCGAACATCTTGAAACAGCAGGGCAGTTTCTCTGAGGGCTTGTGTGGTATTTTGAGCTAGTTGATTCACTGTAGTGGCTGTTGTCACTTGGTTATGTAGTGTGACAGAGGCAGTTGCTGTGGCAGAAACGGCTGCCACTATGGAGCCAATGATAGCTACATTGGTGGAGATTCCTAGATCACACTTACTGTGGGGGTGAAGCATAAGGTTAAAAAGCAGATCTGAGTATTACCAATCTTTAGTGAGATTAACAGGAACCGAGATGGCTGGGAGTATTCTAGCAACATATAAGGACCCGATGGAAGAATGGTTAAATAGGGAGGAGTTTATACAGGTGTTAACCAAACCTGGGGAATTAACCTGTAGGGAAGAATTATGGACAAACACAAATATAAAGGGGGATGGTAGGCAAGTGCTCAAAGGAAAAACTGTATAGTTAGATTTGTAAGAAACATAATACGAATTACCACAAACCTGAGAGGTACTTCTAACCTGAGCATGGGAAACATTAGCACAGAGAGTAAGTAGAATAGAGGTAGTATCAGTTGGCCTGAACCTAGAAGAGACAGTGGCACCATCAATACAGAATGAATGAGATATCTGAGGGGGTGTGGTTAGCTGATGATGTGATGAGGCTCTTCGAAAGTTTCTAAGCGGTGTGGGTCTCATTATTACATTGGTAAGCTCTTTCTAATGTAAGGAAAGTAGGGATGACCATTCCCCCAACCAACAATGGAGATGTTAGGAGGGGAGAGATGGAGGGGAATTGGGGAGTGGCACACATCAAAGGGGATGGTGTTGGGGGTGGCACAAAACTTTGTATGGAATAACTTCCACAGATGGACACCTGAGGAGGAGAAACAGGGTCTGGGAGAGAATCCATGAGAGAGAGAGCATCAAACATGGTAAAAGCCAAATGGCCATTGGTGAAGTCATTTTGTCATAAATAGAGGCAGGAAGTGGAATCAGAGGAATTGGTGAAACAAACAGAAATCGGGGAGACAGAAGTATTCCAAACAGTAGAAACTGTTGAGTGGTGTGAAGTTGATCCCTCAATGGCTGTTGGATATAAATGGGAATCATTGCCAAAAGGCTTCGGCAAGGTAGAATTCCAATCCATGGTGACAAAAATGGGGGTGTTAGGGATTCAAGCCCATATTTGCATGACGGGCGAAGAGGTGGATTGTTTGGAATTGGCTGCCAATGTGCACAAAGGAGTACAACCATCATTCATCCTGAAATGGGTCATGGAGTGCCAGGAGAAGCCAAGCCTTGAGCTTGATCATAGAGAGGCTCCCAGAAGGGCTAGCTCTGGAGAAAGAGCATTGTCTCTTAATGTACCCCAGGTGATTACAACCCCAACAATTTTGTCCAATGTTTGGTTCCATTAACTGTCCTGACTGGAGGGGTGTGGCTGCTGTAAAGTCAAGAGTGAGGGCCACAGTCAGCGTTTGATTTGTATGTTCAGGGGTTCCAATATTCTTGGTGGGTAAGATCCAATCATCAAGGGTTTTGTGTTTTACTGAAGTGATTATAGATCTAAAAGGATTTTGACATCCCTCAAAAGTAAGTTCCTTGATCAGGGCTTGCTGAGCCTCAGGTGAGCAATGGTGGGCTATACAGTTTGAATAACACATTGGCAAAAATCAGGAAAGGACTCGAAGGTTTTTGTATCAGTTGACTGATAGATGGAGCATCTCCCACAATGGGCATATGGCACCAGGCCACCAGGGCACAATTGCACAGTCATAATAGACAGCAGTCTATTGAGCCTGTCTGATGACATCATCATATTGCCCAGTCTTTCTGAGTTTATCTAGGGTGATGCCAACAGCATTAACATTATTATGTTGGTCTTGTTGTTCACAGTGATCTTTATACATAGCCTTAAACATAAGAAAATCCCCCGGGGATAGACAAGCCCACACAAGGTCATACCAATCCTTTGGACAGTTAACATGAAAAATTTTCCAGCAAATGTAAAGTAAAAGAGCTTTGAGGCCCATGATCTTGAACTGCCTGACAGAATTCCTTCCACACCTTAGGCGACTGGGGAACCCATGGTGGAACCTCGGGACACCTAGTGTAGCTGGGTATGCAGTGAAGGGCCAAGGTCCGGTCTTGGTTTTTTTAAACATATTTTGAAAGAAAGCCTTATTGGAATAGAACTCCTCATCACTAGAAGACTCACTGTCAGATGAGGACTGGAGGAGTCATGGGATTGGTAAGATGGTGGTGAGTTTTATGTGTTGACTTTGTACCAGCTACTTTACTGAATTTGGTTATTAAGTCTAGAAGACTTTTGGTGGAGTTCTTGGGGTCTTCTCTATAGGGTACTATAGGTCATCTGAAAATAATGACACAACTTTGTTTTCTATCTTTATTCCTTTTACTTATTTCTCTTTTCTAATTCCTGTGGCTAATGTTGCCAAAACTATATTGAACAGACATGGTGATAGTGAACATGCTAATTTTGTTCCTGATTTTAGTGTGAAGGATTTCAGTTTTTGATCATTTAGTACAATATTGGCTGTTGGTTTTTCATAGATGGATTTTATCAGGTTGAGATAGAGACAGTCTATTCCAATTTTCTGTAGTTGTTTTTTTTTGTTTTTGTTTTTTTTTTTGTACTGGGGATCGTACTTGGGTCCTTGAGCTTGCAAGGCAGGTGGCAGAACCACTGAGCTTAAACCCAGGCCCAAGTTTTTTTTTTTTTAGAGTTTGCTTGTGTTCAAATTTTTCATTGTTGATTTTTCTTTGTCTAGTTGACCTATGTATTTGTGACAGTTGGATATTGAGGTCCCCCACTGCTATTGTATTCCTGCTTATTTGATGATATTCATTTCATTTAGTGTGTGTTTTATATATTTAGGTGCAATTCTGTTTGATGCATATGTATTTCTGATTGTCATCTCTTCTTGGATTGTTCCTTGTACAGGGATATAGTGATCTTTGTCTCTCTTAATTAGTGTTGATTTGAATCCATTCAATCTGCAAATAGGATAGTTACTCCTGCTTTTTTGGGAGTTTCTGTTCTGTGTAGTGTTGTTTTTTACCCTTTATATTTCAGTCTATGAATTTCTTTTTGAATTAAGTGTGCTTTTGTATGCAGCATATTGTTGGATATTGCTTCTTAAACCATTCTGCCAGTCTATTTCTTTTGATTGGTGAATTGAGACTATTGACATTGATGGTTATAATTGATATGTATTGACTTATCATTGTCATGACTTTTTCTTTTTGTTGGATTCTCCCACTTTGCATTCAATTTCTCATCATGCCTTATAGGTTCATTCTGCTGGGCTTCCTGAGATTCTGATCTTCATTATCTTTTCCTAGGATATGGTTTAAAATTTTTTGGAGTGCTGGTTTGGTATTCAGGAATTTCCTAAGATATTCTTTGTCATGAAAGTATCTTATTTCTCTGTGGATTTTTAAAGGTATTTTTGCAGGATACATCAATCTGGGCCAGAGGTTTTTTTTTTTTTTTTT
>NW_022900936.1:54528096-54537023 GCF_012274545.1 Fukomys damarensis
TTTTTTTTTTTTTTTTTAATGGCTTATGCTTCATTCCAAGCTCTTCCTGACTTGAAGGTTTCTGTTGAGAAGTCTGCTATGATTCTGATGGGCTTTCCTTTTTGCGTAATTTTTTTTTCTTTTCTCTAACTGCTTTTTTAATTTTGTTCTTTTGTTGGATTTCTGTATTCCTAACTATTATATATGTGCCTATGTGTAGATTTTTTTTAATCAAGGCTAGTTGGAATCCTATATGCCTCACCTATCAATATTTCAAGTTCTTTTCATCTGCTTGAGGAGTTTTCTGCCATTACTTCAGTATACATTTTTTATGTCATTTGCACTGTCTCCTGTTTCTTCATTGACCCTGATTAGTCTTAGGTTTTCCTTCTTTGCAACATCTAGCAGCTGCTTGATTTATTTCTCATAATTCCTTGCTATTTTGAAGAAATCTTTTTTTTTCTTGGTCACTAATCACAATACTGTCTTCTATAGCTGATATTCTTTTTTTCACATTGGCTCATTTTGCTGTATAAACTTTCAACAGAGTTTTTATTCTCCTGGATATCCATTTGCATGTGTTTTGTTGATTTTATTTGTTTCCTATGCTGAGATTCCAGTATGTTCTTCAGCTCCTGTATTTTTTTCTCTTCTCTGCTCTAGAGTTAATAATCATGTCTTTTACTATGGACACAATTGCAGTTATTATCTGAGAAATTATTTCTGATTTCATTTTTCCTAGATCCTCTTTTGTTGCCAGTTCTGGGAGTCCCTGTGGTTGAGTATCAGAGTATTCCATTTCATTGTCCCTTGATGTTGCATTAGCTAATCTGGAAGTATGTTTTTGAGACTTGTTTCCATGTCTTCTCATTTCAACAGATGCAGCCTTCTGTGCCTTTGTTGAGGTGACCTTTTGCTCACCCAGTGGTCTTAAATTCTCAACAATCCACCAAGAGTCCTTTTCTCTGCTGCTTACCCTTTTGCCAATTCCTGGGTTCAGAATTATGGGCTTCTGGATCCCTGCACTGCCCTGTTGTCTGGGCAGGGTTTTGGCTGGTGCCTGTGCACACTCTGGATATTATCTGGGCATGCCTCTGTCTGGGGCATGCCCACCTGTGTAGCTGTTATCTGGGTGAATCCTTCTTTGGGGGTCTGCATCTGAGTTGTGGCTTCTGGCTGGGGCTTTCCTGCACTTGCCTATGGTTACTGGGTAGGCCTCTGGCTAAGACCTCTGTGTCTGCACAGCCTTTTTCCAGTTAGGCCTTTGGCTGGGACCTCCATGTCCAAGCTGCTGGTGTCTGGATGGGGCTCTGGCAGGGACCTGAACATCCTGGCCACTGTTTTGCACACACTTACTGATGAAATATGGGTGGGACTCTGACTGGGGTCTTTGCACCTTCACAGTTGCTGTCTCATTGGGCCTTTGGCTGGGGCCTGTGAGTACTTAGTGATGGTATCTGGGTGGGCCTTTTAGTTGACGTTTTATTTTAACAACACATGACATGACAAACTGATATTACATACATCATCTTATTTAGTCTTCATAAAGCCACAGTGCTACACTTGATCCTAGCCAAAAGTCTGAGAAGCAATGCACAAAGCCATGATGAAATGAATATCCCTATGTTACCCACTGTGATTTAAATATGAAGTGTCCACAACAGACTCATGTGTTAAGGGATTTATTCCCAAGGCAGCAATGTTCAGAGGTGTGACCTAGAAAGATGATTGGGTCATTAGAATTCTAACTTCATCAGTGCATTGACCCACTGTTAAAAGTTTTTTACTAAACTTTTATTTTTATTGCTACATGTTCATGGTACATAACTATTACATTCCTCATGGGGAGTTGGTATATATATATATATAAAACACATCTTAAATACTTTATAGGGGATAAAAGAAGGAGTGGAGCTTAGTTGAAGAGAATGGATGATGGTGGAATGATCTTGGGAATTGATCCAGGCCCCAAACTCTTCATTTCTGTGTCTGTCATCTTCTGTACTCCTCACTACTATGTGTTAAACAGTTCTATTTCTTCTTTCCCAGCTGCCATGATGTTTCTGCCTTGTCACATCCCTATAAGCAATGAAATTTGTTTTGTTCCTTTGAGTTGTGCATATCAATTATCTTAGCACAGTGATGGAATACTGACTGACATACTCACCATTTTCCACATGAGATATTTTACTTAGCGAGGTGGAATAAATTTCACAAAGTTGCACAGCTTATGTTTGAACTGATATCAGAGTAAGACAGTTTGACTCCAGAGATGAACTTCTTAATGAGCACAACCTGTGAACATTAAAAAAAACACTCTGCAATATCTCTTTGGTTTCTCTTTATGTTTCTAAATTTTTCTTGCTTAAATAGCTAACAACTAGATTTAATTATAAGAAATATCAAACAATATTACATTGAGGGACATTGTAAAAAGTACCTGATGGTTATAATTGAAAGGTGTGAAGGCCATGAAAGCAAAGAAGAAGGTTACATTTTGCAAGATAACAAAGAAAAATAAAAAGATACTATGTGAGATTCAATATATGATCTTCAAAAAATCATGGAAGACCATATTGAGGAAAAAACTGAAAAAAAATCAGTGAAATATGAATGAATTCTGCAATGTTGTTAGGATTGGGCAATATTGATTTCTTGGCTTTGGTAATATCATGGTGGTTATTTATGATGTTCACATTAGGAAAAGCCAAGTGAAGAGTGTACAGGAACTCTGTACTATTTTTGTAACTTTTCAGGAAGTCCAAATTTAATTTAAAAATAAATGTTTAAAAAGTTTAATACATTTTCCCAATTCTTTGTATCGATTAGTAGAAAAATTTTTAATGAAACCAAAGTCCCTATTTTTCCATTTTCTAGAGCATTGTACAGTTTGATCAAAAATAGATATTTTCTAGTGTAGCAAATACAGCACACAATTTGCTAATATTTAATTCTATGCTATTTTAATATGTGAGCACCTTGATCAAAGAAATGTTCTAGGCCTAAAATTTTAATTATGTGAGTGGATTATAGGCAAAATAGAATCTCAAAGAAGTAGCTTATTAAATTTAATCACTGAACTGAATTGAGCTTTAGAAATATTGCCAACACATCTAGGTAATCAGCAATAGAATTTATATGAAATTTACATTACAACTCTCCAATAATAATGAGTCATTGACAATATCCTATCAAGGATATAAAGTGCACTTAAAAATATCTGTGTTTTTGAAAAATATTATTTAATCTAAATTAGCAACACTTACACCAACTAAAGGGAAGAAATTGTGGGAAAATGTACAATTCTGTTAAATCTATAAATAAATCCTTGGATTAAGATGAAAGTACACATGGAAAAAAGGGCTTACTCAAAGAAAGTCAGCATAAGACTTAGCCTCAGGCTTATACACTTCTACATGGACTATCTAATGACATTCAGGAAAGAAAATCCTTCTAAGCAAGAGTCAGATAAATTCCCAACAACAAAAGACTATTAGGGCATGAATTGGGCTGAAGTCCTTTTTCAAATAATCTAGGCAATCAACATATTTAAAACCTATAGAAATCAGATTTCTTTTTGCTTAAATGCTATTATTGATTTCTTTCTGCATCCTTCGGCAATTCATTATCATTGTTCTCTAATGCCTCAAAGAAAGATAATGCCTTTTAGTATTAATTTATTACTAACATCATTATTATTAGTATTCTGATAAATACATCACTTATGTAGAAATATTTTAAGTTTTTAGAAGGTAGATATAAATATTTTCTTAGTCAGTATAGTGGTAGAAAGAAGCCATTTGTCTTTTTTCTTTTATTAAATTAAAGAAAAAAGCAAAGAAATATAATGTAAGAACGACTTCTGAGATCTTAGAAATAGTATTCAACAGCAGAGAAGAAGCTAGAAATACTCTTCAGGATAGTAAATTGGAGGAACAGAATCTCCTCATAAAATTTTTTATTCAATAATAAAATGATATAGTAAATTGGAAAGAAGGGTAGAGATTCTTTTCTCAGGATTCGTGCCTTTGGCCTCAGAGATGTGTAATAAATGATATAGCCAATTTAAGAACCCTAGCAAGCTCTCTGAATACCTTTCAACTGGGTAGAACTTTTGAGTTCATATACCTTGGTGTGTTTTTGTCTCCCATTAACATTATTAACACATTAAATGAAATATTTCTGGAGCAAAACAATGGTGCTAGAGGACATAGAAACAAAACTCTTAGTAGAAAAGACTTATTTTTACAAAGTGGTTGATTTCACTTTGAATCTCTTGGATTGTCATGATATACTCTCTAAAGAGGAATCTGACTATGTCAAAGTGGGGCCAGAACAAAACATAGAAATCTGTTCCAAATGTTTTAAACCAGATTAACTTTCCCTTGTGAGCACAATGCTGAGTCACAGCATAAGCATACCTTCTGAAATAGAAAAGGAGAACCCCACAGCCCAGGAATATATATCTTTCTGTGTTTCAGTTCAACAGATAATAGTTGCTGGCTCTTGACAGGGAAGCTTTCTTCCTGTAATTTCAGAAGACAGAATATCCTGAATTCAGATTCCTTGGTGTTAAAATACTAGCCAATTTTACCAGTGATCTATTTTTCTCTATTACAATTATACATATTCCTTCCCACATTGTCACAGAAGATTTGGCATTAAATCAGCCTATAAACAAAACCTTTTTTGTTGAAAAGCTGACTGCCAACATACACCAACTTGGAGAGAAAATATTTTTCCTAACAGGTTACTATTCTACAGGAATAAGCAGCTATTCACTGAGACCTATAATCAGCTCAGGATACTGTATTCATCAGTAGGCTCTTTGTATATGTGATCCTGATGGAAATTTCTATATAGAGATGGAAATCCAAGGATTTCCACAGGGAAATCATTCAAATAATTCACAAAGCGACTTTTCAAGGATTTAGTTTCTGGATACAAATTAATTTATAAGAGAAAGAATGGACCTATATATTCTTATTCTATTTTTTTCTTAACATAATTTTATCAGACTCTCAGTTCTTTTGTCTAGATTAATAGTAAAATTTGAATACATAGTTTTTTAATTTTTAAATCAGTAATCAGCAATTCAAATATATCCTGTGTGGTCCTGGACTAACATCATAGGCATCATTTCCAAACTTGCAAATCAGAATCTTTGATTCCACTCCACATCTACTGAATCTGCATTTTAATAAGACAGACACACAGTTACTTTTACACATTACAAGTTTATATATGCTATCTTGCCCTAGCAGACTGGATGGAGTTGTCTGCTTTTCACTTAAGGGTAAGTTTGATTTTCCTTTGATTCTGACCAACTGAAAGCCTATTTATTATCAGTTAGCTAAATAACATACACAGGGAGATTCTTTGAAGAACAATTATATTTATTTGGGAACAACATGTCAAAATAAATTATGGGAACATTCAAAGTGATTGAAACAAGCACAAGTTATTAAAAGGAAAAGGAAGAAAAGTATATAAATTACTTGGATATCAAATTCATTAGTCTTAGAAATCTGAGGCAGGAGTTGTCAGCTCGTTGGGATGAGATGCTGTTGCAGGGCAAGTGTTCTGTCAAGAATGCCTTATCTAAATTACCTTGGTTTTAAGGAATATTTAAAAACTTTGTTAGAGAAATATGTGTATATGAGCAAGGCATGCAAACCTTGAGAACTTTTAGATCATGAAGGGACTTTTTTGAGATTTTGAGATAGTCTTTAAAAAATATTTATTTCAGATAGGCATGAGCCCTTCCCTTTCTTTATTACCCAGCTCAGATTTTGTCTGGATTTGACACAGATTATTTTAACTAGATACCAGCACTTTCACCATAGATATATGATATATGTATGTGTATACCTATATTACTAAGTCAGGCATATAACAGAGAGACCTATATAAAAATTAAGTCTCAAAGAGATGTGTAAAAATCTTAGTTTAAATCTTGTATGTTGAAATGTAAAAATTTATTGTCAGAAACAAGACTTTTTACTGACAGTCTATTTTCCACAGATAAGAACATAGGTAAAATGCATCTTTTACTTGATGCCATCACTACAATGAGTTGAACAGTGAGCAGAAGTTAAGGTAGACTATGTATAAGTAAATCTGTGCCTTCCTTCTAGCTAAGATCTGTGTCTCATTGTAAGAGTTAAACACAGTGATATAATAAAAATAATGCATTATAAGTTAACCTTTGTATAATAAATTATTAAGCTCATGTGTAACACTTACTTGTTTATACCAGAGTGTAATGAAATGCTTTTTCCCTTAAAGTTTCATTTGTTAGAATCATTTTGAATTCCTGGGCCTATCTTTCCTCAGGGGGATCCTGGTTAGTCCTGATTTCTCCTGGATGCCCATTATCTTCATCATGTACAGCACTTTATATCCTTGAAGTGAGTGGTGCTTCAAAATACAATTGCTGTTGACTCTTCCACTCCTCCTAAGAAAACAAAAACTAAAACAAACCATAGTTTTTGGAATTAGACATGGTTTCATCTTTCTTTACATACCCAAAATATATTTTCCCTAAGCAGGAAGAGTGTTCTCAGCAAGTTTACACCCTCCAGCACCTTTTTAAATCTTCCAAGTGCATGAGAATATTTCAGTTTCATCACCCTTAAAGAATTAGAGAATTTGAGACATTCAGTAAAACTATTTTTTGAGAAACATGTACAAAATACTCACAATAAGTAGACCTAAAAGTGTTTAGCTCACTTTTGGAAGATGGAAATAGTCTATAACAGACTTTCTGTTTTTAAGGAGAAAAACAAGTACAAATAAATTACCGACAGCTGGTGATAAAAATTAAAAGTAAATATGTAAACAAAAGGATAGATGGAAAATAACTGGGAAAGGGAGGCTGTTTAGCTTGGGCTGATGATTGAAGGTGCCCTGAAGATGTTGTGAGATCTAAATGAGACAGAAGGAGAAATGTGATCCAACTAATGAAAATCCCTAGAATGGTAGTCTGGTCTGCTTGAGGAATAGCAGCTAGGTAAATAAGACTGGATCATACAGAAGAAAGGAAAGTATAAAATATGAGATTTGAAATATAGGCCTGAGATAGATCATGAATAATTTTAAAGCTGTAAAAGTTACTTGTTAAAATACCAGGAAAGTAGAAATAATTTAATTGGTATTTTAAAATGTACTTCCAACACAAAATTCAGAGTGATCATTTCAGGCAATAAGGAGCAGCTTTTGCATAGTAGGATCACTACAGATCACAGTAATGTATTGTGCATTTTGAAAAGCTAAAGGAAAATATTTTAAATGTCATAATGGATAAATGATACATATTTGAGAAGAGACATATAAAACCTCATAAATATAAGTTCAATACAGCTATCAAATACTACATGATGCTCCACATAATGTATATACATTTTTATATAATTCTCAAAAAAGACTAATGATGAGGCTGCTTGGAAGTGTATAAGTAAGAGTTGGGCTATAGGTCTAGATGGTAACAGAGCTGGAGTAGGGGAAACATGAATAACTTTGGATACATTTTAAAAGTGGTAACCAGAAAATTGACCATCATGGAGGAGGGAAGGTAAGGAATGAATCAGGAATACCATCATCAAAGCTCTTATGTTGAGCAACTGTGTGTGTGTGTGTGTGTGTGTGTGTGTGTGTGTGTGTGTTACTGAAATGAGTTTGTGGTAAAAATGAACAGGTTAACACAATTATTAATGAAAATATTAGTACGACTTATGATGATCTCCTTGTACCTTGGTATGAGGATATTTGAGTGATGCTTTCTCACCATAGCACCCCATTCAATATTACATCACATAAACTTTACCAGGACGGAACCAAACCACCTTGATTCTTTCTTACCTCAGGATGAATCCCAACTCCTCTGTTTCTGAGAAGTTGGCAATGGCCTTAACCTCTCTTTATCTATTAATTTCCATATGTTAGCACTCACGGTCTTAGTACGCACAACTAGTTCTGATAGAACTGAAGGAGGATATATTAATACACTTTCTGTGAGTCTTACAAACAACACAGCAGATACATTTTTTAGTCCCTGAGCCCATTCAGAGCTCTAATGCCATTCATCTCTTCTAGTGCTTGTGCTGAGTTTTCAATGTAAACCCATGTATTTGGTTTCAGATGAAAGGAATATCTCATGACCTATAAGCTGTGACTAGAATACAAAGATTTAGTCCTTATTTGAAGAGATGTAGTCCTTATTTGTTCTAAATGTGTTGTAGAAAAGCAATATGGGATTATGTGAATTATGATTTTCTGAAACACCAAATAAAAGACCCAGCCATTCATCTGCTGGGTATCTTTCCAAAAGAATTAAAAGAATCATACCACAGTGATATATGCACACCCATGTTTATAGCTGCATAGTTTGTAATAACTAAAGGTTGGAAACAGCCCATTTGACCATCAGTTGGAGACTGGATAAAGAAGATGTGTTTTTTCTTTAAAATGGAATACTACTCAGCCATGAAGAATGAGAAATTAGAGTCATTCATAGGAAATGCATGCATATTAAGGATATTCTCTTGTTTTTAAATTTTTTTTTCTTTTTATTGAGGTTATTGGTACAATCTAGGTATACAATACAATTACATTCATCATTGGGATTCTGTACCTTTACATAATAGGTCTTGATTCTCATTTTTCCCCTTGTCCCTGCCCTCCCTTCACCCCCTCCTCCCCTCCCCATTACAAACACTTTATTTCCATTTTTTTCAGTTTCTCATATTTTTTCCTCTCCCTTATTACCTTTCCCCCACCCTTCCCACTTTCCTTACACCTTTAGCCCTTTACTTCCTATTTCACATTATTAATTATCTCATTAGGATCCTGTGTACTATTATAGTTTTTCACACCAAAGAAACTATTTGGTATTTCAGTTAAAGAAATCTCTGTATGAACATTAAAAATAGGGAATCCTAAAATAAAAC
>NW_022900936.1:54537597-54556877 GCF_012274545.1 Fukomys damarensis
ACTTTTTGGAAAAAGTCATCCCAATTTACTGTGTTGACTTGGCATTGTACAGAAATGGACAACCATATTGGTCTAGAAATGTTAATTTATTTTTTTTCCATGCGTACAGGGGTAACACATCATACTAAGGATATACTCTTAAGTGAAATAAATAAGTCATGAATGTGTATATACTGAAAAGTTTCTCTGATGTGAAAAACTATAATTGTACATAAGATCCTAGTGGTATATATAATTGACAATGTGAAATAGGAAGAAAAGGGCTAAAGGTGTAGGGAAAGTGGGAAGGGTATGGGAAAGGATAAGGGAAAAGAAAAAAATGTGAGAAAATGGAAATAAAGATTTTATAAATAGGGAAGGGAGGAGGGGGTGAAGGGAGGGCAGGGACAAGGGGAAGAATGAGAACCAAGACCTGTCATGTAAAGGTACAAGATCCCAATGATGAATGTAACTGTACTGTATACCTAAAATGTACCAATAAATAAATACAACGAGGAAAAAAAACCCCAGAATGTCATGAGATTTTTCTTTGGTAGTTTTACATGGCTTTCTTTCGACTATCTTTCAAATCTTGATATTCAAATTATTTTTTCAACTGTACTGCTGATTCTTTTTTTTTATTTTATTGAGTTTATTGGTACATTTTAGGTATACAGTACAGTTACATTCATCATTGGGATCTTGTACCTCTACATGACAGATGGTTTTGGTTCTTATCTTTTCAGCTTGTCCCTGCCCTCCCTTCACCTCCTCCTCCCCTCCCCATTTACAAATACTTCATTTCCATTTTTTCATTTTCTCATATTTTTCCCTCATTACCTCCCCTACCCTTCCCACTTTCCCTACACCTTTAGCCCTTTTCTTCCCATTTCACAATTGTGCTGCTGATTCTTAAAGTTGAGCCTATTTAGAAAACTATATGGTACAATGTATTATTAATTAGCAGTAATTCCCTACGTGAGATGACATTGATTACTATATGAAATAAACCTTTCTTTGATCAGGACATAGATGAATCAGTTGTGGAGTTTTCAGAGGTTGGAATGATTGAGTTAATTATGAAATCAAAAGTATAACTCCTAATACTTATGATACCCAGTGAGTATATGACTTTCTTAACTTCCTTTTAAAACTTCATTAATTGCTTTGTGCTTATTATTTGCTAAAGGAATAAGAAAATCTTGACAGGTTTCTTACTCAGAGGAAAGAAAACCTGTGTGTGTATTTTTCACACAGAGTGTGCCTGGGTTTATAGCCGAGTTGCTCTTTATTTATGGATCTTCAAAGAAATTACTCAAGTTCCTGGAATCTGTTTTTTAGATCTCTAGAGATTTATCATGGCTAAGAAATATGTTTTCTGGTTCTATTATTTAGAATTACAATTATCCTAGAATATTTTTAATACAGTATTAATATTTTTCTACGTGGTAATATGAGGTACATGTCTTATTTGAAGCACATTTACATGGGTATTGATCTGTCTTTTCATCTGTTAGAAGAAAATACATTACAAAGAGAATCATGTCTACAAAATCTGAGTTTCTAGTGTGGCTATAATCATTCAGATTTTTCTGCCAAGCTCAAATCTTTATGGGCTTATGTTTTAATCCTAAGTAATAAATGAAAAATTTCCCTAAAAATGTCCACAGCAATACTAGGGCATGAATGACATTTGTTTCTTTCCTTGGAAAAGTAAAAAATAATTAAATGGGCAGAGCATTTCTTTTCTATGGGATCACATGTGCCTGACCTTTATTACACTAAAGACTTCAAAGAGCACATTAGTGAAACTTGGAGGTTCAAACATCAATTGTTTGGAAGTACTTACTTCCCCAGAGGACACTGTAGTGGTGCTCAAGGTAAGGAGGTCTATTGTGACAGAAATACACAGGGCTTTTTCCAGTGATGATACAAGGAGAATGACACAGTGAGATGAATAAATTTGATGAATATATGACCTAGGTTTGAATGCTGTTTTATCCAGTTAATAAATGTATAGCTTGGTTAAGCTACTTTTTGGAGTTACTTTTTTCATTCATCTCGTGAATGTTTTGTATATTTACTACAAAAGAGTTATACAAAAGATTGAATAAGCAAAGAGCCTAGCATAGAGCCTTGCTGAATAAGTTCAAAATGCTACTTCTTTTCTTCTTTCCTATATCAATTTATAATCACAGACAAGTGGGCCAGGCATTTAGCTCAGTGGTGTCACCAACTGCCTCTCAAGTGCAAGGACCCAAGCTCAATCTCTGGTACAAAATAAATAAATAAATAAATAAAATCACAGACAAGAAACGTAATACAAATGATAAGTAGATAAAGCATCTGAATAAACTAATAAAGTCTACATAAAAATTGAAGATAGATCAAGAGATAGCAATGTGCTGTCTTCTGTCAATAAATGGAGGCAGGAAGAGGTAGAGAAGGAAATAATTATAGAGAAAATAAATAAGAAAAATTACTAAATATAGGAGAGGAAGAAAAGAATTGTTGAGAATTTAGTGTATACTAAAATACGCCTGCCTATTAGTTTACTAATAACATTTAGAAATAGTGTGTAGTATATTGTCATGGGAAATTTGAAGTTTATTTTTTAGTTGACAACTCCATTATTTATGAGCCACAATATAATGTACATTGTAGAATGAATAAATCAGGGTAATTAGTATATCTGTCACAGCAAATGTTTGTCATTCTTTGTATGGAGTACATTTAAAATGGTGTCTTTTAACTATTTGAAAGCACACCATGAAACATCATTTAACTGTGATCACCATTCTGTGTAATAGAACAATGGAACCTCCTCCTCTCTAACTGTAATTTTGATCCCATTCCTGTCCCTTTCCCATCCACCTCCTCCAAAACCTCAGCCTCGGTTACTACCTTTCTATTCTGTCTTCTACAAATAAGTGAGCTCATATGATTTTTTTTTCTGTGTGCCTGATTTATTTCACTAAACTTTACCACTTTTCCTCTAGATTCATCTGTATTGTTGCAAATGACAAAATTTTCTGTTTTTTAAAGTTAAATAGCATCCTATGCTATTTATATATCACATTTTCAATTAATTTGTCTATTGATAGACAATAAAACTGTTTCAAATCTCAGATAAGATGAATACTGTTACAATTAATAGGGGAGTGCATACATCTGTTTGACCTACCTTTGGGTATATACCTGGTAGTCAAATTTGTTGCATCACACAGCAATTTATTGTTCATTTCTTAAAGACTTGTCTGCTATTTTTCAACATAGCTTTGTTAATTTACAATGGGGTACCACCAAAAGTGTAGGAGGGTTTCCCTTTCTTCAAATCCTTTCAAATGCTTATTTTTCATCCTTTTGATAATAGCCGAACAAGTATGAGATGGTATCTTATTGCGAATTTTATTATTGGTTTTCTGAGTAGAACTGTAGATTTTTTTTTCCATATATTTGTTTGCAATTGCATGTCTTCTTTCGAGAAATGTCTGATTCTTCCCCTTTGTTTTCTTCTTGGAGTTTTCCACTTTTTTAGCCTTAAGTGTATGTCCTTGTATCATTTTGAATTAGTTTATGTCTGAGGGTTGAGTGGGTGAGTGGTTGCTTTCATTCTTCTGTGTGTGGATATCCAGTTTTTCCAACTGGATAACTTCATTTATCGAAGAGGCGCTCTCTCTTGCTCTCTCCCTCTCTTCCTCTCTCTCTCTCACTCTTTCTTCCTCTGTCCCTCTCTCTCCCACTCTCCCTCTCTCCCCCTCCCCCTCCTCTCTCTCCTTCCTTCCTTCCTTCCCACTTTCTTTCTATCCCTCTCTTTTTTTTTTTTTTTTTTTTTTTTACCAGCGATCGAACTTGGGACCTTGTGCTTGCAAGGCAAATGGCAGCACCACTGAGCTACATCCCTAGCCAAGGCTGTACTTTTCCAATTGTATGTTGTTGAAAACTTCATAAAAAAGCAACTGAATGTAGGAATTTGAGTTTATTTATGCTTTCTCTATTCTATTGTTTGATGTGTCTGTTTTTGTTCTACTACTGTGCTGTTTTGATTACTGTAGCTATGTAATACCTCGAGCTTTGTTCTTTTTGGTTAAGATGGTTGCTGTTATTTGATGTCCTTTGTGTTTTGATGTATATGTTAGGATTTTTTTCTGTTTCTGCAAAAAATGACATTAGAATTTTCATAAGAATTACATTAAATCTGGAGATTACTTAGATAGTATGGGAAGTTTTAACAATATTAATTCTACAAATACAAGATATTTTTCACTTATTTATGTCATCTTGAATTTCTTTCATCCATGCTTTTTAGTTTTCAGTATACAGATGTTTCACTTCTTTGCTAAATTTAATCATAAGTATTTTTAGATGCTATTGTAAATGAGATTGATGTCTTACTTTAAAAGATTAATATTTAATAACATGTATTAGTTGTTCATATTAATGAACTAATGTTATATTTCAAAAAATATCCTAGCAGACACCACTTAAAGCCAGCTTCCCTTTATTCAGTTTACCTTCCACAACATTGGGCACAACCTTTACAAATCTCTATTTTGCATTCAGTTCATGTTTGGTTAGCTCTTATATATGAGAGAGAATATGTAGGACCCGTCACTTTGTGTCTGGCATATTTTACTTCACACAGTGTCCTCCAATTCCACATATTTTGCTGTAAATAACTATTTAATTTTTCATGACTGAATAAAATTCCATTTTGGTTAAATACAAAACTTTCTTTATCTACTCATCTATTCCTGAGTACTTTGGCTCTTGGTCACCAAGGTTAATGTTTAGCAAGTTTCCCTATTATTCACACACCACCGGGAACCTGTATAGTTTTGGCTCTCCTCCCGGCTCACTCTAAGGTTTCCAGTGATGTAAGTGAAAACATATGCTGTTCCACCAGTGTGCAGGGTTCCATCTGATCCTGGAACAGTTCTAGACAATCTGTGAGTTGTGGTCTGTACATGGAAGTTTTGTTTCTGCCTGGTATTGGATCTCACTGTGGCATGCCTGGCACTGGACTCTAAAACAGGTCTTTGGATAGCTTTGTGCCCTAATCCCTTGTGAGCAGAGTCTTTTTCTCTGCTCTGCCACCTAAGGTTGGAGAAAGTGGTAGAAGCAGCCACCACTTGGCTAATAAAGTTACAATGACTTAGTCTGCTGGTGTTGGCTTCTCTGTATCTAGCATTGGGGTTCTACATGGCACTAGGCTTCACCATGGCAAGACTAGTAATGGATTACATGTCTAAGGCCTGGATTTCATTTCTCTTCTGTCTCTCAGAAGACAGGAGCAGGAAAGGAAGAAGTGACATAAGTAATTCTTTCTTTCCTGCCTTTAAAAACTCTTTTGTTTTTATCATACTAAAACCAAAAGCAGTTGTCTCATTTTACTCTCTTATGTCTTCTGAAGGGAGTTTGGTGCATTAGCAGCTGTTCAACTTGTATCTGTGGAAAATGATAATGGATTGTCAGAAGAGCTTAATCAATCAGCCACTATCTTTTATGCTTTTGCTCTGCACTATTCCTGGGGTAAGTTCTTACAAATTATATATATACATTTTATAAAATATACATTATATATAAATTATATATAATTTGTTGTGGAAGTGTTCTCAGTTGCCTGGTGGGATGTTTCAACTGTCTTTGGCTTCTTGTGTCAGGAATTTGATCTCTGGTTAGATGTTTCTGGTGCATCTCGCCATGGAGGAGAATAAGAGGCCTCAGCTCCCATCATGTTGTGAAGGTCAATCCCGGCAGTTATGCTCACTCATTTGAAACTTTATCTTTCTTTTTCTTTTGATTAAATCTTTTTAGAAATTAGAAGTCCAGCTGGTACAAAGCATCCACCAACAATATATACTACATCAGAAAGCAGTCCTTGAAAAAATAGAGGGCTCTCTGAAAACACAAAAAGAATAAGTGGACATTTATTCTTAAGAGAGCAAATGGATCATTGTGGTGATTGAAGCTAAATAAAGAAATGATAGGTTGTGTATTCCAAGTAGGATTTATAGTGAAGTGTTTTTATTTATATTTCAGACACCATACAGAATACATTCTTTCTCTCTCTGTCTCTCTCTCTCTGTCTCTCTCTCTCTCTCTCTGTCTCTCTCTCTCTGCCTCTCTCTCTCTCTCTCTCTCTCTCTCACACACACACACACACACACACACACACACACACACACACACACACAATACCAGATGGATCCGAGTCAAGTATGATGCATTGATATCATACTCTGAAGCAGGGTAAATCTATCTAGATGACAGAAAACACATATTAGTTTCCAAATGGAATGTTTTCAATTCTTCTAATTACATAGTAAGTTCTTTTGAATTCTTTCTTGCTCTCTGTTTATGACTTACTCACAAGAGTGCCAGTGCAAACGTTTAAAGCATAATTTTTGACATTATGATTCATTGGTATTTTATATAAATCTGAGTGTTGTTTTTTCCTTTTGACTCAATTCATTTGGTATACATTTTCTTTAAATTATTAACTAAATTTCAAATTTTTGTATTACACATTTTTAAAAATGCCAGTAATATAAAGTTAAGGATAAGTAACGGGCTAGTATAGGCTGTATACTGCCATTTAATAATTATGGACTGAATGCTTATTTATTTATTTATTTATTTAGTACTGGAGATTGAACTCGGGTCCTTGTGCTTGCAAGGCAGGCGGCAGAACCACTGAGCTAAATCCCCGGTGCTTAATTATATTTTATATTCAGTCATGCACGTCTATATGCAATACTAAGCTAAAAATTAGCTAAAAATGAATAGCAATGAAATTAGAGCACTTCTGTTTTGTTATTATCAGGTCAATAATTTAAGAATATGCAAATGTGTGATGGTAACAGGGAGAAATTTAACAAATAAATTTTACTTCTTTATGAAATCAGTAATGGAGATACATATGTTTTTTCTCCTTAGACCAAAGCATTAGCAGAACATAAAACACAATAGTGTTTTTCAGTAAGGGTCATTGTATAGAGACATTGACCTTTCTTTAAAAAAGCTTAATGAAAATTTAAAATATATATATCCACGGGATATCACCTTTCAAATTCGCCCTTAGCACAGGCCTATTTAACTCTCAGAAAATATACTGTTTTTCCTACATTAAGGACAAAAATGTCCAATATATTGCAAATTACCTAGTAACACAAAAACTTTGGAAGCAAGGGGAAATTATTTTCCATCTAAGTTATTTTAGAGAAAATAATAGCTCCACTTTTCTTTGAAAATTACTTTGAGTGTCTATCTGTATTGTCACTTCCTGAACAATAATAAAATTGGATCATTTTATTTCCATTGCAGTTAGCTTTGGGTCAAAGGAGTTAAATCCTAGATTATTAATAGTGTGAATAAATAAATACAAGGTCTATCTTGAGTTACAATGTTATTTGGTACTTCTGCTTACTTGACCAACCCTAGGAAGAAAAGAGAGAGAAGGACCTTTATGAAGGATTAAGTCCAGTTGTGCAATAGTGTACTTACTCCTAATGTTATTTTTCTGCCTTCTATGTTATATCCTTTAAAGAACTATTGCCAGGCACCCTAGGATTCATACTCTGTTGGAAATTGCTACTGTTGAAAAGAATGCAGAGTCAGAGATGTAAGACGGTTTCTTGATGCTTATGGCTGAACTTCAGTATTGCTTTATCTTCTTATTGCTCTATTTCCCCGTGAAGACATTTAGTAGTAAAAGAACTAATGCTTTCACATAACTTAAAAAAATTCTAAAGCAAATGAACCTGGAGTGGATGAAAAAATCAAATGTATAGTAATAAAGTCAATGCCAACTGTGGTGAGGATAATAGGGAAACCAAAATTGTTGCTTTCTGCTTGAGGTTAAATCGGCTTCAGGAATGTCCTTACTGGTAAAATTCAAGTCATTCATTGCTTACCACCACAATGACTCTTTTGCAAGCTCCTGTTTCTACACATTTGGGCCCCTCCTCTTTTTTAGTCACTGTTTCTATTACTTTTTTCTTTCAGTGTTAGGGATCAAACAGCAAAAACTGCCCAGCCCTCCCTATTAGTATTTCATGGTAAAGTCTCCTCTTAGAAACCTTCTCAAACAAGATATTTTTATAAAGAAAACTTCATGAAAACTCTTAAATGATGATAGACCTTCTGGATTGGTAAAAAAAATCTAGGTTTTGCAAGGGTGTCATACCCAGGAAGAACATGAATGTTACCACCCCTCACACACTTTGTCTTCTGCATCTCTTTTGTTTCACTGTTCCTGAGTTGTAACCTTCATAATAAACTGAGAACAGTAAGTTTAAAAAAAAGTAATCCTCTCTTACCCAAGAATGTTGTAGAATTGGGTGTTTAAATTTTTTTTATCTTCTTTGTTCAACTTTGGTAATTCATAATTATCTAGAAATCTTTCTGTTTTTTTCTGTGTTTTCCATTTTATTAGAGTACAGGTTCTTGAAGTAGGTATTGATGATCCTCTGGATATCTGCTGGATCTGTTGTGAGTTCACCTTTTTCATTTCTAATTGTGTGTATCTGAGCCTTTTCTTTCCTTTTTTTGATAAAGTTAGCTAAGGATTTGTCAATTTTATTTATTCTTTTAAAAAATCAACTATTCAATTCATTTTTTTTTGTATCACTTTCTTAGTCTCCTGAACAATCAATGGGTCATAGAGGAAATTAAAGAAGAAATTAGACAGTTTTTACAAATAAATGATAATGCCAATATAACGTACAGGAATCTATGGGACACAGTGAAAGTAGTTCTACATGGAAAATTCATAGTTTTGAATGCCCACACTAGGAAAACAGGACGAGCTCAAATAAACAATCTAATGATGAAATCTTAGACTCCTAGAAAAAGAAGAGCATGAAAAACCCAAAGGTCATACAAGAGAGGAAATTATAAAGATTAGAGCAGAAATCAATGCAATGTGCTTCCTTTATATGTCATTGTCTTTGATTTGCTAGTATTTTCTTAAGCATTTTTGTATTCAAGTTCATAGGATATCAGAATATATTTCTTGTTTTTTCCTTCCTATAATGACTTTATCTGATCTTGATATTAGGGGGATTCTGGCCTCAGACTGTTGGGAATTATTCCTTCTGATTTTAACTTCTGAAATACTATGGAGAATGACAATATTTCTTCCATAAAAGTTTGGTGGAACTCAGCTCTATCTATTCCTTTGTGTTCTAGAAAATAATTAGCTATTGATTCAAATTATTTATGAAATGCAAGTGTATTCATATTATGTCTTCTTATATATTTTTATTACACAATTGTAAGATTATATCTTTCAAAGAATTGGTCAATTTCCTCTAGTTAATCAAATCTGTGTGCATATTTTTGTCTTATAATATTGTTACACTCTCAATTACAGTGAGCTTGTAAGCATATTCTGTCATTTTTAATATTAGTGAGCTATATTCTATTTTTTTCTTAGCCTCACTAGAGTATTCTCATTTTGATTTTTTTCAAAGAGATAGCTTTTGGTTATCTTGATATTGTTATCTTACTTCAATTTATCTCTATACTTTTTTTTTCAGCTTTAATTGAGTTTATTGGTACATTTTAGGGATACAGTACAGTTACATTCATTGTTGGGATCCTGTACCTCTACATGACAAGTGTTCTGATTGCTATTATTTTCTTCTTTGGTTTTAATTAGCTCTTCTGTTTTCTAGTCTCAAAGGAAGGTTGCTTAGGTTATTGATGGTGGATCATTCTTTTCTAGTATGTGTATTTAGTAGTATAAGCTTATCTGTAAGTGTTGCTATTGCTGCATCCCACAAATTGTGAAAATCTGTATTTTTATTGAATAAGAAATATTTCTTGACTTCATATTTCTTTCACATGTGTTATTTTAGAACTGTGTTGTTTAATCTCCAATTTTTTATTTTTAATTGAGTTTATTGGTACATTTTAGGTACAGAGTACAGTTACATTCATTATTGGGATCTTGTACCATTACACGACAGGTCTTGGTTCTCCTTTTTTCCCTTTGTCCCTGTCCTCCATTCACCTCCTCCTTGCCTCCACATTTACAAACACTTTATTTCCATCTTTTCATTTTCTCACATTTTTTTTCTTTTCCCATATTACTCTTCCCCTAACCATCCCACATTCCCTACACCTTTAGTCCTCTTCTTCCCATTTCACAATGTCAGTTATCATTAGGATCTTCTGTGCTATTACAGTTTATTCACACCAGAGAAACTATTCAGTATTTACACGAGTGACTTGTATTTGGGGGGGGTGATTGTTTTGAGTTCTTTATATATTCTAGATAATGGTCCTTTTTCTGAGGCGCAGCTGATAAATTTTTTTTTTCTGACATTGTAGGTTGTCTCTTCGTTCTGTTGATGGTTTCTTTTGCAGTGCAGAAGCTTTTTAATAAGATGAGATCCCAGTTGTTGATTCTTTGTGCTCCTTCCCGTGCTACTGAGGATTTATTCATAGTCTTTTCCTATGCCAATGTCTTCAAGAGTTCTGCCTAACTTATCTTTCAGAAAGTTTAGTGTTTCTATTTTAATATTTAGATCTTTCATCTGCTTGGATTTCAATTGAGTGCATGGTAAAAGATAAGGGTCCAGTTTTAATCTTTGACAGGCTGAAATCCAGTTTTTCCAACACCATTTATTAAAGAGGCTATTTTTCCTCTACTGAAGATGGTTAGCTCCTTTGTCAAAGATCACCTAGCTGAGTACATCTGGATTTGTTTTTGTGTCTTCCAATCTCTTCCAATGATCCTCAGGTCTGTTTCTTTGCCAGTACCATGCTGTTCTTATCACAGTGGCTTTGTAGTATAGTTTCAAATTGCTAATTGTTATACCCGCTAACATGTCTGTGTTGCCTAGGATGGCTTTTGCTATTCTAGGTCTCTTCTGGTTCCAAATGCATTTTTGGATTATTTTTTCTAGTTCTGTGAAATATAGTGTTGGAATTTCAGTTGGCATTGCATTGAATCTGTATAGCCCTTTTGGTAGTATGACCATTTTCACTATTTTGATTCTTCCTACCCAGGAGTATGGGATATCTTTGTGTTTTCGTATATCCTCTTCAATCTCTTTTTTCAGAGTGCTGTAGTTTTCAGTGTAGAGGTCTTTTGCTTCTTTTGTTAGATTTATTCCTAGATACTTCATTTTTTTTGGATGCTATTGTGAAAGGAATTGTTTCCCTAATTTCTCTCTCAGTGATTCTGCTATTCGTATGCAAGAAGGCCATTGATTTTTGGGCATTCACCTTGTATCCAGTTACTCTACTGAATCTGTCAATTATGTCTAGAAATCTTTTGGTGGAATTTTTTGGGTCTTCAAGGTAGAGTATCATATCATCAGCAAATAATGACAGTTTCCTATCCTGATTGCTTTAATTTCTTTTTCTTGTCTAATTGTTATGGCTAATGTTTCCAGAATTATTTTGAAGAGGAGTGGTGATAGGGGGCATCCTTGTCTTGTTCCTGGTTTTAACATAAAAGCTTTCAGTTTTTGGCTATTTAATATGATGTTGTCTGTTGGTTTTTCATAGATAACTTTTATGAAGTTGAGATATAGACCATCTATTCCAATATTTTGCATGGTTTTTAATCATGAATGGGTGTTGAATTTTGTCAAATGATTTTTATGCATTTATGGAGAGGAACATATGATTTTTTACCTTGACTCTGTTAATATAGTGTATTACCTTTATTGACTTACATATGTTGAACCATCCTTGCATCCCTGGAATAAATCTGACTTGGTCAGGATGTTTGCTAGTATCTTATTAAGGATTTTTGCATCCATATTCATTAAGTAGATTGGCCTGTAGTTCTCTCTTTTAGTTGCGTCTTTCCCTTGTTTGGGAATCAAAGTGATACTTGCTTCCAGGAATGAATTTGAAAGTATTACTTCCTTTTCAATTTCATTGAGAAATTTGAAGAGTACAAGCTTCTGTTCCTCTCTAAATGTCTTATAAAATTCAACAGTGAATCCATCAGGGCCTGAGCTTTTATTTGTTGGTAAATTTTTAATTACATTTTCAGTTTCATGGATTGTAATTGGGGTGTTTAAAATTTTTTATCTTCTTTGTTCAACTTTGGTAATTCATAAATATCTAAAAATCTGTCCATTTTTTCTGTGTTTTACAATTTATTAGAGTACAGGTTCTCACTGTAGGTATAAATGGTGATCTAGATTTCTGTAGGATCTGTTGTGACTTTGCCATTTTCATTCCAGATTGCATGTATCTGAGCCTTTTCCTTTTTTTGATAAGATTAGCTAAGGGTTTATTGATTTTATTTATTCTTTCAAATAACCAACTCTTTGATTCATTTATTTTTTGTGTCATTTTTCTTAGTTTCCATTGCATTGATTTCTGCTCTAATCTTTATAATTTCCTCTCTTGTTCAAGCTTTGGGTTTTTCTTGCTCTTGCTTTTTTACTAGTCTAAGATTCATCATTAGGTTGTTTATCTGAGCTTGCTCTGTTTTCCTAGTGTGGGCAATGAGTGCTGTGAATTTTCCACATATAACTGCTTTCATTGTGTCTCATAGATTCCTGTATGTTGTATTGGCATTTCCATTTATTTGTAAAAACTGTCTAATTTCTTCTTTAATTTCCTTTGTGATCCATGGATTGTTCATGAGAGTGTTGTTCAATTTCCATGTGTTTAGGAAGCTCCTACGGTTTTTATGCTATTCATCTCCACCTTGATTGAGCTATAATCTGATAACATACAGGGATAACTTTGATTCTTTTGCATTCATCCAGACCTGTTCTGTGAGCTAGTATGTGGTCTATTTTGGGGAATGACCCATGTGCAGCCGGAAAGAATGTATATTCTGATTTTGTGGGGTGGAACACACTGTAGACATCTATTAAATCCGCACATTCAAAAGCTTGGTTCAGTTCTAGTATTTCATTGTTGATTTTCTGCATAGATTATCTGTCTATTTGTGATAGTGGGGTATTTAGGTCCCCCACCACAATTGTATTAGTATTTGGTTTTTCATGTTACTTAATATTTGTTTTATATAATTGGGGGCATTAATATTTGGTGCATATATGTTTATGATTGTCATCTCTTCCTCTTGAATTGTTCCATTTACAAGGATGTAGTGGCCTTCTCTGTCTCTCTTAATGAGTTTAGGTTTGAAATTTACTTTTTCTGTGAATAAGATTGCTACCCCTGCTTTTTTCTGGGCTCCTGTCATGTGGGGAATTGTTTTCCATCCTTTCACTTTCAGTCTATGGGCTTCTTTTTTTACCAGGTGTGTTTTGTTGTATACAACATATTGTTGGACTTTGCTTCTTAATCCATTCTGCCAATCTATTTTCTTGATTGGTGAATTGCAGCCATTGACATTGATGGCTGTGACTGATATGTATTGACTTATTCTTGTCATGTTATTGTCATTTTGTTGACTCTATTTCATTTTTCCCCCTCTGATTTTAGTTTCTTGCCTTGCCTATTTGATTTGGAATGTTGGGCCTCATGGTGTTATGACCTTCATTGTCTTTTTCTAGGATATTGTTTAGAATTCCTTGTAGTGCTGGTTTGGTGTTCATGAAGTTTCTCAGGTGTTCTTTGTCATGGAAGTATCTTACTTACTCATCCATTTTGAAAGAGAGTTTTGCAGGACACACGAGTCTATGTTGGAGTTTGTTTTCTTTTAGGACTTGAAATACCTTACTCCAGGCTCTGCTTGATCTGAGGATTTGTGTTGAGAAGTCTGCTGTGATTCTGATGGGCTTTCCTTTGCATGCAATTTGTTTCTTTTCTCTTACTGCTTGTAGTATTTTGTTCTCCTGTTGGGTTTCTGGGATCTTGATTATTACATGTCTAGGCGTAGTTTTTTTTATCATGGCTAGTTAGAGTTCTACATGCCTCACTTATCTGTGTGTCTAATTCTTCCCTTCTGTTTGGGGAGTTTTCTGTCTTTAGTTCTGTGAACAGCTTTTTAAAGTCATCTGCTACTTCATGGATTCCTATCAGTCTTATGTTATTCTTCTTTTAATCTTCTAGGAGTTGTTGGATTGATTTCTCATGATCCCTTACTGTTTTTAAGCGACCTCTCTTTTCACAGTCACTGATTGCAATCCTATCTGCTATATCTGAAATTCTATCTTTGCAATCTTTTATTCTGTTGCGAACACTTTCAATAGTGTTTTTAATCTCCTGGATATGTGTTTGAATCTCTTTAATGGATTCCATTTCTTTCCTCTGTTGGACATTCATTGTTTCCATTTCTTTCTTATGCTGGGCTTTCATGGCTTCTATCATGGTTCTGAGCTCATCTGTTTTTTTTCTCAGTTTCTCTTGTAGAGTCTTGAATCATGATTTCCATTTTGCTCAGTATCTCTATAGTTATCTGGGAAATTATTTCTGTTGTTGAATTTTTCTAGAGCCTGCTTGATCTGTTTTGTTACTTCCTGTGCTGTGGGTTCAGGGTGTCCTGCTGGTTCACTGTCAGACTTTTCATCCTCATTTGCCCTACTGTTTGCCATTGGTGAACTGGAAGTGTGTCTTTGTGTCTTTCTTAAGTGTGTTCTCATTTTTATTTTTATTGTTGGATTTTTCTTGCTTTAATTTTTGGGGTTATTACTTAAATCTTCCTGATATAGTTGGGCTTTAGCTTTTGAGTCTTAATGACTCATAGACATTCTCATTTTCATAATATTGGATAAAATGATACATTAAATCAATTGCAATCCTTTATCCCAATTGATACAATCAGCAACACAATAGGATCAAGCACAACTTGCAAATTGACCCCTTGTGATAGTCATTAATCTATTGCCTTTAAACCATGTGAATTAAATTAAAATCAAGAAGCAGCCCATAATATGTTTGCAGTGAATACACTTTTCAATATAGCATCTTTACTATTTAGCATGAGGGCTTAGACAGCATTAGGATGAGAGGAGTAGATAAGTGAAAAAATTGGAGGTTTCAAGTGAAGCCAGAGGATATAGAATGAGCATACAATCTTCAGGAAACTATTAACTTCAAAAGGGATAGACAGAGTGTAAGAATAAGGACAAGAATATATCCCCTTAACAGTAATAGGGGCTCACTTTCCCTTGCAACTACTGACCCATGAGTGAGGTAAAATGACAGAAGAAAATTCTCATAAAGAAAAAAGAAAAAATAATGAAAGAAGAATTCTGAGTTAGGGCAGGAGCAGGAACAAAAAGGGAGATGAAGGATAATATGGTGGAGCAAGAGACTGAGTTGGAGAAAGAGCACAGCCAAAAGAAAGAATTTGCAGAGTGGAATGAGGAAAATGAAGGAGAAAAAATGAATTTGAAGGGCCGCTTTCAGACTATATCTCTGCTGTCATAATATACCATGTGCACAGCTATGTGCAGAACCAAGTTCCCTGATCTCAGCTAGCCAATGGCAGATCCCCAGGACTCAGGCTGACCTCAGGCCTCTAGGCCCAGATTGAGTTCCCCTACCTGTAGGGTTCAACTCCACACAGTTCTACTACATGTTTCCCCCACCTTTTCTTTAAAGATGTTTAAAGTTGGGAGCTCAGAAAAATGCCCTTTATGACCACCTATGTCTCTGCAGAGTGGGTCCAAGGACTGGCCCAAGCTGGAGATCTGAGAGCAGGGGGCAGGTCATGGCGGTGTTTCAAGGGTGCCTGCATGGCTACCTTCCTTGCTGGAGCTGCTTGCAGGGCAGGCTGGTGAGGGTGCAGCTACCTGGTCCCTCCGAATGGGCCCAAGCAGGCTGGAACGAGAGCAGATCTCAGAGCTGCCTTCCAAATCTTGCCTTCTTCACTGGGGTTCTTAATCTCCAATTTTTAAAATATTCTCTGACTATTTTAGCTTGAAGTTTGTAGAGGTTTCTGGGACTGGCTCCAAGCAGCATAGCTCAGTGGCAGAGCACAGAAGAAATAGTCCATGACAAGACAGGCAGAAGGCAGCAAGCAGCTGGCCTCCAATTCCCTTTTATCTCCTTTAGGCTCCAAGCCTTTTGGGTGGTTCCACATACAACCATGGTGGGTCTTCCCATTATCCACAGCCAGAAGCATGATAAACTAATTAGTGGGCTAATTCAGTACCACTCACCTTTAATCCCAGTATCATACACCCTGATCCAACCACCTCCAAAAAGCTTGATCTGTGATCAAATGAGGCTTGGAGGGAGATACAAGCTGTAAAGGGAAGATAATGGAACTTTCTATAGATGGGGACTTGGAGGGAGTTAGGTCATGCAGGGAGTATTAATTGTTTGATCCTATACTGTTACTCTCTTTGCCTTCTGGCAGCGAAAAGGCAAACAATTTGCTCTGTCATGTGTTCTCATCATGATGTAATGCCTTGCTACAGGTCCTAAATCAATGGAGACAATCATTCATAAACTAAAACCTCTAAAGTCTTGGCTAAGGTATACCTTTTCTCCTAATAAACTCTGATATTTTGTCACAGTGCAGCAAAGCTAATATATATGTCTTAAGTGCAGTTTGGGAACATTTACCGTGCTTTGTGTTATCTGAGTTTCTTAGATCCATGGTTTGATGTCCAACATTGATGAGGAGAAATTGTCAGTTGTTACTGTTTCAAGTATCTCATATAATTTTCTAGCTTTCTTCTCAAAAACTTTACAGACTTTGATTAAAACACATATTTAACCAAATTATTTAAGTTCAGACAACTTTAATAATTGACTTGATATTTTCAAATGTGTAATGTAGATTAGGCTGAATTTTTGAGTCATTTTGCCAAGACTGATCTCAGTTCATGTACTTCACAGTTGCAGGATCCTGTGTAAGTCATTCAAGTTCTCTATATTCAATCTTCTCTTCTAAACTTATTCAGGTCACTGACACCATGATATGCGGTTTCCCACTATCAGAATTGTTGGGCAAATACACATCTTTATTTAATAAGTTAAAAGCTTTTGTTATAAAGTCACAAAATGCACTAAGGAAGGAAATTGGCACAAAGAGGTGAGATATTGCTATATTGCTATATAAAAGCATATTGGGAACTGAGTAATGGGCAAAGGTTGAAAACTTTGGAGATGCAAGTTAAAGAAAAGCCTGTCTTACTATAAACGGAGCATTACCAGAAATTTTGATGAGAGCTTAGAAGATAGGTAGTGCAGGAAAAAGCTAGAACCTTTTAAAGATTAGCTAAGTGGCAGTGAACAGAATACTGATATATCATGGATACTATTGGCCTTGCTGATGAGTTCTCAGAAAGAAATGAGGATTATTCTGTTGGAAAATGGAGCATAAGCTACCCTTGTCAAACCAGTGCAAAGAATTTAGGTGCATTGTATTAATGCCTTAAACTAGAAATTTAATGGTAGGCCAAATTTAGCAATAAAAAATTAGTAAGAGAAATTTCTAAACAGCAAAAAAATTCAAGCTTTTTCTTGGCTACTTTTTACTGATTATGTTCATATAAAAGAAAAAAAATGGTTTAGGGACATAATTTATAATAAAATGATAAAAATTAATAAAATTTTGAGAATTTACAGTGTGAACAGGAAAAAAGAAAACAAAGACAAAAAAGCTTGTAAAGGTTAGGCCTAGGAAATGCTTATAATGGACATTAGTACAGGTAAAATAAAGCCTGGTGCTATGCACCAAGACAATTGGGAAGAGGGCTCAAAGTCATCTCAGAAATCTCTAGCACTCACTCTCTCATCATAAGCCCATTGGACTTGAAGATAAGAGTGATTTTGGGAAAGGTGCCTGAGTTCTCCTCTGTAGATTCACTACTCAGGGGCTATTTGGTATTGTGCTTCCTGCTTTCCAGCCAAGAGACCCACAGTTATTTCATCCATGGCTCAAGCCCAGGCAAAGTTTATGCCATTGATCAAAAAGAAGAATCCTGTAGACTCTATTTGGTGTTAGTCCTCCAGCCATGAAGAATGCGAGAATGCTAGGCTCACTGTGGCTTCTATTAATATCAAAGGAAATCCCAGAGATGTGCCAGAGGTGTGGATCCATCACAAAATGTCTCCAATGGGATAATGCCTAATAAAGCCATGGGAGTAAACCACCAATGGCATGGAACACCAGCCTTGGAAATCTACAGACACCAAATCCCAACAACCAAGAGCAGCAGCTGAATGGGTAAAACCCAGCAGTCATAAAAGGGGAGCCTTCCAAGATCCTTGGAAACCTCATCTGCCCCAGTATGCAGAAGAGGTTAGACTTAGAATTTTAAGATTTAAAGTTTTTTCTGTTGAGTTTTATCATTGCTTGTAGCATGTGACTCTTTCTCTTTCCTTGATTATCTCTTTTGGAGTAGAATTCTTTATCCTGTAATTTTCTCTCCATTGTATCTTGGAAGTATATAACTTGATTTTGATTTTACAAATGCTCAGGACAAAGCAATTTGCCTCAAGTCTCAGATGAGGCTTTGAGCTTATGAGTTGGTGCTGGAATGAGTTAAGGCTTAGAGACTATTTGGATGGTATGGTTGCAGTTTGCCTTGTAGAACAACATAAATATTGGAAATCAGAAGCAGAAGCTATAGTTGGGAAATGGACTGTTCTCCTTATATTCCATGTTCCACAAGTTTAGACCTCAGTGCAGAGGTGTTGAGATGGTAGAACCTTTAAGAGGTGGGGAATAGTGGAAGATAATTCAGCCACTGGCTTTCACTCTTCTGAGAAGATTAATGCTCTCTTGTGGGAGTGGGTCATCTTGTGAAATTAGTTGCTTAAGTGGTAAGTTATGAGGAAGCCTGTTACCTCCCTGAATCTTTTCTTCTCTCCACCTTGCTCATTATTACCTTATTTCAGTATTTTGATATTGTGTGCCATAGTTCCTCACCAAAGTTGAGCAGGTGGTGGTGTCATACTCTCAACAGTCCAGAACTATAAGTAAATAAGCATCTTTTTCCTTATAAAGTAACTGGCCTTAGGTATTTTGTTATGGTAATAGAAAATGAACCCAGACACCATCTATATTAAATAAAATATAACTATATAAATTAAATTTGACTAATTAGAATCTAGCCAGAATTAACTGTAAAGGATATGACTAACTTTCAAATTCTGAAATATATTTGCTACTTGTACTCTTAAAACTCTACCTTCGATTCCAAAGGAACAATATAGTTCTGTGAACACTTTATTACTAAAAACCTGAGAAATATGTATAATTGGATTCTATGCTTTGTTGTTCATCTCTTCAGTTTTGTTGAAGACTGATTTTGATTTCAAAATTGTCAAACTTTGTAGACAGACTTAGTATGTGTGTGTGTATGTGTGTGTGTGTGTGTGTGTGTGTGTGTGTATATATATATATATATATATATGTAATTGTATGTATATATATATATATATTATTTTCT